>NC_141142.1:47635804-47860804 GCF_053477565.2 Lygodium microphyllum
ATCGGAGAGCTAGAGTGTCCCAATAGAGATTGTACTGGCAGGTCGATTTTTAGCTCCCTAAACAAGGTGGCATGGAGACAGGTGTAAGATTCTTCATTTGCTCCACTATCATTAAAGTGATTGTAGAGTCGCATGGCATGGTTCTAGTACCCTATCACAAGTAAATCACACTAATCAAGTCCAAATGCATGCCATGCATGTAAACTCAGTACCACCATACCAACTATTGGAATGTCAGTTGTTGGTCTCAGAAGCCTTGGATGATTCTATTGTAAGAACTGCCCCATCCTACTCTCCAAGTGCAAGTGTGAAGTGTATTATGTGATGTTAGCAAGGCCAATGTCAAGACTATTTATTCATCAAGGCACACATAACCATGAGGTGCAAAGAGGCATATGTAGAGCTAATGTTAAAGAGGTGTGAAAGACCGTAGAGGAAATGGTAAGAGACTTTAGTGTAGCTAGACATTGACACCTACAAATGACTGTGGTTAGAAGGCTAGTGATAGGTGCCTTGGTTCATGAGCAAGGTGTCCCCATGTCCCACACTCAACTCTCGACGATGCTCGAGGAACTCCAACCACTCAATCAGAGGAACATGTAACATATTATTCCATTCACAACACATTTCAAAATATCTTTAAAAGGCCATGCATATGAAGATTAATATTTTGTGCATGTAGGTTCGAACACATGGTCAGTGAAGCACACACTGAGAGTGATCAGGGAATGGAATCTCATCTTCTAAAGTTAAAGAAACCTTGTGCATACAGATTTTTCCATGGTAGTCTATTTCCTGGGCAAGCTGTTGACAATGATAGTAGGTGCTTTATATTCAAAATGTCAACAATTGCGCCAACCTCAGGGGTTGACTTAGTGAAACGTATGTGAAGAAATGGCATTGGGGACCTATGCAATAACTAGGTATACTTTGACCACGTGCATTGCATTAATGATTGGACCACCATGGCAGCACATGTGTATGATCCAAGGTAGTTTCTCTTACCTAATTCTACTATCACAACACAAACTTAAGCAACATAGTTCTCCTTACTTTCCCATTCCTTTCTTGTGTTTCTGTAGTGTACAAGAGTAGATGACTCTGGCAATATGTGAGATGAAAGAAGAAGATATAGATGCACAAGCTCTTTTTTGGACAAAGATGAATGAGGTGATGGAGAAGTGCGGACACCCAAGCGCTAATTTTCGAGGATTCATGGCAGATGAGGCAGCTGCCAATTGGAGGGCCATCCGCACAGTGTTCAATGGTGGTCCAAACAACATAATGCAAGGAAGGAGAGGTCTTTCTTATTTCATTGGGAATAAACTCTCCAAATACACACATCACAGTATGTGCACAAGAGTTTTCAAGATGAGCATAAACGCTTGTGCCGCATGTGGAGGTGTGTAGTCACGGTGTCGAAGCGCGTAGGGTTGAAGGTCACCACATGGGTTTGCTAAGAAAACTGGACAAGATAGATGGAGATGTGTCTTCAAAAGATAAGTTGATTCCAATGAATGTTTAAAGGTTCAAGATCTTAGACTCCAGAGATGATAGAGATAAGGGAAGGGTTGAAGGTTTCAAGCCAAGTTCTCAAAGATGTTGATAGAGCTTCCAACGGCATGTTCTTAGCAAAGATCACAAGAGTATTACCTCATAAGATCTAACTCAAATCAAGCTTGTTTTATTGACTATAAGAGCAATCACAAGATATGTATTCAAGTACAATACATTGTCATGTATCATAAACAACTCTGCATCCCAACAATGATGCCAAAGCATGAATCAACTTTGCATGATTACATTTAATGTAGACTAATAGGGACAAAAGATTATGAGTCAAATACAAGCTTGTAGAGAAAAAGAGACTGCTTCAAGAAAGCTTCAAATAGAGTTCTTGATAAGGATAGGTTACTACAACCAATAAATAAAGAGATAAAGCTCCTCTTAATCCAACTCAAAAAGTCTATGAATGATCTACAAACATTGCCTTGCCATAGGGGCACATGAGACTTGCATATATTGTCAAGATGTCTTCTGTAGAGTAGGAAATGAATCAAAAGAGCAATGTTATAGCTAATTCTCTGATTATGGTTGAATATATTAGCCCCAATTCAGCCCAAATATCTTTCGAGAATCACCTCTGATGATAGCATAAGCTTTCCCTAACACGGAGTGCATAGATCAGCCAAATGCAAGTGAATATCACACCGTATGGAGAAATAGAAAAGAAAAAGGACATGCGGTCCACAAAAATCACTATGTGGGCTGCCTATTTCAGCCCATATACATGGCATCAACCTTCCAAGAAGACTCATTGATAAAGTACAAAAGCAACCCCTATAATGAAGAGCATGTAACAAGCAATAGGTAGCTTGCGATAAGCAAGTAGAAGTATGAGAGAGAAGAAGGAAATCCTGGTGCCCTTGTCTGCCCTATTATTGGCTACCTATTTTCAGCCCCAAGCATGTAGATAGAGCAATCAAGATGCTCTCTTGATACTCCTTCCACAATGCTTATGCAATGTCAACTTGCACCAAGCATATCAATGGCGACTAAGACCAATGATTGATCATGAATCTTCAAGAAGAGAAGGATATGTGATGCTACCCACATCACTTTGTTTGGGTTGCCTATTTCAACCCACTTTCATCACATAATCAAGTCAAGAAGGCTTCTTGATACTCCTCTCTTCAAGCTTCTACAATGGTAGCTTGCAATTAGCTTCCAAGAGCAAGAATAAGCCCGCTTCAATGGGATGCTGCCCTCCTCTTTATACATTTTTACCATGTTTCTCACTACCAAGAGTGGCCTTTTATTTTCGTCAATACATGGGAAGAGTGGTACTTACATATCAAGTAGAGTCCTCTTCAGTTACTTGTGGTTGCATGGCTTGAGCTCCTCCTTTGTGTGGTGGTTTGGACACCTCTTTCCCTCCTTCATCCATGGCACCATGAATTGCCCGAAAATTATGGTGGAAAAAAGAGGCTGATCCTCCTCTATCACATGCTTAATGCACAAAGGTTTTGAAGTTTCATAAGTCATGCAAAGTCATTAACACAATGTCTTGTTTGCACTAGGTTGACCAAATACACTTTGGAGAATTATATGAAGACTAAGAGTGTGGTTTTTCCATTCCAGCTTAGTGACAAAGAAGGTTACAAAGCAGAATCAAAGGCCTAGAGTTCCAACAACCCAATCTTACATCATGTTTTATGCTTGGTGATTTACATGACTTATTACAACTTGTGGTCAAAGAAGCAAAGTAGAGATTGTTTTAACTTCAAGGTAGTCATGACATTGTCTTTATTCAAGGTGGGAACATATGATTCAAGGCAAAAAGACCAAAGAATGGAACTTTATGTTAGAATGAAGGACAAAAGTGATTGAAGTAGGAAGAAAAACTTATTTTGTGAACTCTCTAGAAAGTTCTAGAGTGGTTGAGTAACAACAAAAAGTGTTATTTTTCACTCATGGGCAAAACATCCCCATGACAACGGAAGATGATGCAACAATGCAATATCTGTTCATTGGAGCTTGGTGGGCCTCAAGGAAAGTTGCAGATCACAATATACCAGCAATGGATTTGTTGGCTTAGTTGGTGGCATATCAGATATCCACGTTGGAGGTGGCACTTTGTTGAGATAAGACTAGTTCGTAATAGTAGGATGTGATGTGTGGTGCATTTGTTTTCTCATGCTCCATACCTTCTCGTGCTATATTTTTGTCTAGGTGGTGGAGGACATTGTTCATATGCCAACCATGAACTTGGCAAAGCCAATGCATGCAAGTTGGTTGGCAGCGAGGGATTCAAGGGATCTATCAGCTTGTACGATGCATGTGTCAGTGATTTGGCCAACGCTCTACTACATAGCACAAAATGACATGCATTCATTGGTGGAAAGTTCCATGGTGCAAGACCTAGTGCAGAGAAGCTTTTGAGTTGACTACAACAAGGAATTCGCCCCACACCTCGAGCAACGGTAAGGATGGTTGAGGAGGTGGCAAGAGGAATTGAATTGCATAAATGTCCCAATTTTCGAGGGGACAATGTGACTGTAGTAAGAAAACACAAGGTTCATGAGAAAGTGGGGTCCGAGGAAGCCGACGCCTCTCACAGGCTTGAGTATGTGACCGAAAACATACCTAGAAGAAAGGGTACAAGAAAACTAAACTTTGAGGACCTTTTGCCTTCCGACCAATCAAGGGCAGTATCACCAAATTTTTCGGAGGAAATGGTGGTGGACACAGTCCTTCATGACACTATTTGGGCTATAAGAAGGATTCCAACTTGCAGCCATGTACAATGTTAGGGATGGCTGGGAGCTAGAGAGGGAAAATGCAAAAAACCTATAAAAAATACGTCACCTTGGGTGCTTGCACCTTCATTTTGGGGCATCATGGAGTGGTCTAGCTCAGGAGGAGAAGCTAACAATCAACAAGGAATGCGACACCCATTCATGTGGTTTTGTAATGATAGTGTGGACCATATATGGAACATTTGTTCTTTCATTCAACATGCACCGCCAAAGGTTCCACAAGTATGGCCAGTGGCACGAGGCACTAATTTGATTGTAGAAGAAATCCACATGTTGGAGAGTGGTGGGTTTGTTTTACAAAAGGCGGCACAAGAGGCGGATGTTAATGAGAGCTCATGTAGATATCGAAGAGGTGTTTCATAAGCTGCAGGGAAAAGGATAGACTCAACGTTGGCTCTAGATGCAACTGTGAAGGGCCACACAATGGTGAAGGCCTTAAAGCATGAGGTTTTCAAACTAGAGATAGCTAACTCAAGTGTTGTACATGAGTGTTATGATGTGCACATTGCAAAGAATCCAACATGTAATTGTCAAGATTTTATGGACCGTGCCGCAAAAGGAAAAGCGTATTTGGCATGCAAGCACCTATACTATGTGTACCTCCGAGTGTTTGGGATGGATGCAAATGCCAACATGTTTATACACCAACCCACACTCACTGAAGAAAACTTTCACATTGTATTTGGAAGCATAAGAACTTTTCCAACCTCACCTATATAGTGACCAACAATGCAATGCCAACACTACCTCTTAGCACAACTGCATTTTATTTTGTTGAGAAGTCATCGTTATAGAATCCATTTGGATGGCAAGTCTTTGGTGAACTTCTCTCTTAATTTGACAAGAAAAAGCATGTTTCCCAAAGTTAACTCAATAAAAATGTACATTTGGATTGTTTGTATGAATTATCTTGTATCATATTTGTTAGGGAGAGGAGGGGAAGGGAGAGAGAGGGGGAGGGGAGGGAGCTATCAATGCATTGAAATTAAAGTTCTAAAAACACAGAGTGGCTACCCAATGAGAGAGTGATGGCAGGAGGCATATTCCACGATGGATTCCGTGAGGTTTTGCGGTGGATTCTATAAAATTATATTTATTTGTCAGGGCTCATATACAAGGTGGATTCCTTGTGCAAAAAGCTGATGGGGACGCCTGTCTTTTTCGAGTGTCACGTTAATTTAATGTACAAGTGGGCGATTCCATAGCGGGTGATTCTGAAAAATACATATTTAAATTAATGGATGTTTATGAGTTTAGAGTGTGTACTCGTATTAAATTAAGGTTAGGATAGAGTTTCAAGCTATTTATTTATTTTTTAGCTGAAGACTGCTAGGTATTCACTTTTATCGGTTTAATTTTATTATTTTCTAACAATTGTGAATGCTTCAGTTGATGTGTAGAGTAGGCAGTGGTGGCACTGGGAAGCATTGGGTGATGGCGTGTATTCAAATTATTTAGAAGAAATTATCATTTTTGATGGGTGTCGTCTTAGGCATGGCACCAATATTTATTTTGACACACTTATTTATTGAAGCGCCTGAAATATATTTATTATTTTGTATGCGCATGGGCGCATGGTTTAAATATTCATTATTGGTCATTGTATTTGGGCACAGCCCGACTTTTGGGACGGCCAATCGCTTTATTCTTTATTTGGACAAAAGCAAACACAAAAGCTAAAGCATGCTAATTTTATATATTGGGCTATTTTTGCACTTGGAGATGAATAAAATATTAAATACATGCTTTGTGGAGCGCTCACACAAGGCATGGGGGGAGATTGTACCCAGTTGGTCTTTTTGCTTCATGTTCGTGCAAGTTTATTCTCTTGTATTTTGAGCTTAAAGTAGAGTTCTTTGTTCTTGGGGACCTTCCGGTGCTCGCTATGACACATACGGCATCCGATTTGCGCACCACAGAGAGAGAGAGAGAGAGAGAGAGAGAGAGAGAGAGAGAGAGAGAGAGAGAGAGAGAGAGAGAGAGAGAGAGAGAGAGAGAGAGAGAGAGAGAGAGAGGCGTTTGTTACAATACATGCTAGGTGAGAGGGAGAGAGAATATAGAGTGAGAGGGAGAAATTGCATGTACAACCCTAGACTGAGAGAGAGTAAAGACATGGAGTAATTTGTGAGAGAGAGACAGAGGGAGGGGGAGAGAGAGAGAGAGAGAGGTGTGGGCCGTGGTGTTCCATTCTTCCAAGGTGATCTCACGAATAAATCCACATTACATGCTAGAGAAAGAGAGAAATCTTTTACATGAGATGGAGTGCTATTTGATCGAGTGTTCTAGAAAGAGAAAAAGAGAATATACACAGAGAGAGAGAGAGAGAGAGAGAGAGAGAGAGAGAGAGAGAGAGAGAGAGAGAGAGAGAGAGTGTGTGTGTGTGTGTTTGTGAGTGAGTGAAGGTAGTGGTGGCAATTTTGGAGGTGGTGGGGATAATGGTAGTGGTGGTGGAGGTGGCAACAATATTGGCAGAGGCCGTAGATATGGTGGCAATGGTGGTGGTGGCAGTAGTGGTGGCAACGGTGGTGGCAGTGGTGGTGGAGGAAGTTGTTATGGTAGTGGTGGTGGAGGTGAAAAAAATCAAGAGGTGGAATAAGTGGACTATGTGGAACAAGAAATGAAGGTTGCCCAAAGAAGCTTGCTCAAAAGCTCACTCAAAAAGCTTGCTTCTCGCATGCACTCCTACTTGTACTTTGTGACTTTCATTGATGACTACATTTGGCATGCATAGGTGTATGGTTTAAAGGCTAACTTTGAAGCGTTCTCGTGCTTCAATAAGTTTGTTAGCATGGCTAAAAGGTTGTTAGGATTTGAATTGAGCACCCTCCATTCTAATCAAGCAAGGGGAATATATATCTAAGAAAGTTAATGCATATCTCATTGAATGTGGGATAAAGCATCAATATATAGTGCTATATATACCATAAGAAAATGGTGTAGCTAAGAGGAAAAGTAGATCACTCATGGAGATAGCATGATGCATGATTAAGAGTTAAGCTTTGCCACATAGTCTCTAGCTTCAAATAGTTTTTTGTGTAGTGTATGTACTTAACAAGTGTCCCCTTATAAGGCTTTATAGTCTATCACTCCAAATGAGACTTGGTAGGACAAAATACCATTTATGGACCTCTAGGGTGTTTTTGGTTGCTTGGCTTATGCTTTAATTCCAATGCAATAACATAAGAAGTTGAATGAAAGGGCTATAAAAGGTAAATATAGGAATTTGAGGAAAACCTTAAGGTTGGAAAAGAAGAGGTAAGATAGCTGTTGAATTGGTTTGATAAAGGGAAAGATAAGTATCATAGTGATGAGCCATTTGCTGGTAGTATAATAGGCTAGGAACAGAGGGACCTAAGATAGATCTTCTTTGATAGGCATAAAAAAAGGTTGAATCAAATGGATGGTTTTTGAAAAGATAAGCTAGGAGATCTACCCTGAGTTGGTTAGTACTCTGTACATAAGTAGAAGTTGTATTCTAACGTTGATTCAGGACTACATAATCAATCATTGAATGCCATGAATTGTCAGGGCAAGTAGCCACTTTTGAGGAATAACACTGGAACATGTCATCTATCTATTAGGGTGAAGTGGTGCTTTAACGAAACCCAAACTGCGATTCCTAGACTAGGGTCTCTAAATGCAAATTCATTAATTAAAAATTAATGGTGATGTGCATCGTTTTTTTACCAGTGCGTGCTTTTTTGTGACGGCTGGTTCATTCTTATTAAAAATTAAGGTGCCTCTGAAGTGCACGTAGCGCGTGTAAAGTGAACAGTTGGCTCGTTTTTAATGATTAGAAACTGTGTGTTTAGCGCGAGTGCGGGTGAAAAAGTGTTTGAATAAGTTCATTTTAGCAATTAATTGTGGTTAAGGGATGATCAAAATGAATAAAACTTAAAAATAAATACATGATAGGGGTGTGTATGCAATAGATTGAAGGCACACTGAGTAGTTCCAAATGCAAGGAATCTAGTAAAAAAAACAAACACCACTGACTGGAAAAAATAAAACACCTTAGTGTTTTTGTTTAATTTAATTTTATTTGTTTGTGGTTTTTTTTCTTTTTTTTTCAATTGTATTTTAGGTGTCTTTGTATTGTGTATAGTGTTTGGATTTTTTAATTTTTAATTAATTAATTATTTTTAAATGATTAAAACAGGATATATGACACATGAATATGTTGTGAAGTGTAAGGGTGGAATTTCAGCAATCCAGCAAGTGTCAACAATGTGTTTGATTTTATCCATGATTTTTTAGGTGATTTTTGGAATTTAAAATGAACTTTCATGAGACGAAATATCAAAATTAGGGTTTTTGGCTTCAAATAATATTTTGGCCATTTATGGAAGCGTTTCAATTGAGAAATTAGTGGTAAAAGGGACAAGGGGGTTTGTGGAATTTTTTGGATTTTGTTTGGAAATATTTTTGAATTTTTACCAAATTTTAATGAATTTTACACATTTTGCATGTATTTTTGAAGGAATTTTCAAATTTTGAATTTTTTACAATTTATTTATTTGAATTTTCACTTAAAAAATATTCCAAATGATTTCAACAATGTTAGAAAATGTTTCTTTTTTGTTGCAATTTTTTTGAATTTTAATGAATTTTTGAAGTTTTTAGGTGTTTTATGTTTATTTTTATGTGATACCCGCGCTGCGTGTGAACAACGAAGGATGATTGTGTGTGAACGACTGGTTCCAACACTCAACCATGCGAACAAACCGGAAGTGCATCCTCACGCGTGAACGCCGGCTAGCACACCCGTACACTGAGAACGACCACACGGCGTGGGAACAACGGAGGGAGAAGGGATAGAAATGGGGGCTATAAGGGAGTAACCTATGTGAAGTAGGTAAAGTGAGTATGGTAAGTAAATTAGGTTAGCTTAGGCGGTTAAGTCAAGTAAGTTAGTTTAGTTTGTTAAATCAATTAGGTGAGGTTAGTCTGTCAAATTGATTAGGTTAGGTTAGTTTGTTAAGTGATGTTAGTTAGGTTAGTTTGTTAAGTTATGTTAGTTAGGTTAGTTTGTTAAGTTAATTAAAGGATGTTAGTACTAACCAGGGAGGGAAGGGGGGACAATTGACGACGGAGGAGGAGGAGGAGGAGGAGGAAAAAAAGTTGCGAGCGGTAGGGAAGGAGGAGGACATGAGATGCAGGCGAGGCAGGCAACAGGGAAGGAGGAGGAGGAGGAGAAGAAGTGGGCGAGGTAGGCGATAGGGAAGGAGGAGGAGGAGGAGAATGCCGGCGGGAGGAGAAGATGGAGGAGATGTAGGGGCGGGCGCAAGGTGGAGAAGAGAGGAGAAGAAGATGCGGGCGAGGGCAGGAGGTGACAGCGACGAGGGAGAGGAGGGAGTGGAGGATCCTGCTGGCGACGAGGGAGAGGAGCGTGTGGAGGGTCGCGGGAGAAGGCATGTAAGCGGTTTTTTTTTTCAATTTATTTATTTATTTTTCATTATTTTTGTAAAAAATTGTGTTTTGTTTTGTCTTTTAATTGAATTTGTTTGTTTTTCAAAAAGATTGTGTGTTTTATAATTAGGTGTGTTTTGTTTGTGTTTTTTTTTTAAATTATTATTTTTAAAAAGTTATTGGATTATTAATGGGGTATTTGTTTGTTTTTGTGTTTTTTTTTTCTTGACCCCTTTTTTTTCTCTGTGTGTGTGTGTGTTTGTTTTTGGTTTGTATTTAGTATTAGTAATATTGTTTTTAGAAAAATAAAAAATGTGGTTTATTTGGTTGTTACGTGTGTTTGATTTTAGGTTTTTTTTTGGGTTTTTAAATAAAAACAAATGCACGTGAGACGAGAGTAAAAAAAAATTGCAATGACAGGAGCAAACGGGGCAGGGACAGCGATGTGCGAGCAATAGACGCCACAGGGGCGTCCCGAGGCACATAAAACCTAAAACAGACGCGTTCATGCGCGACACGAGAAAAGTGGTCACACAGCAAAAAGGAAGAAAAATTAATAAAACCCAAACCGTGCATCGGATTGAAAAACCATAAAAAGGAAAAATGGACAGGGGGATGAGAGGAAGATGATAGAAAAATGCAACATGAGTTCCGAGGCAAAATCAGGGTGTTTACATGGGAAAATCACAAAAAATAAGCCAAAAAACACTTACGTATATTAATAACGAAAAATCTGCGCATCGAAATGAAGTGCAGAAAGAAGGAAAAATATGTAGAATAATGTGTCCAACAACCCTATCATAGCAAAACACAGTTTTGATCAAAATGGGATGCGTTCACATGGGAAAACTCCAAAAAAAGACCTGAAAATGGACTCGAAAATTAATTTGGGAAAACCGTGCACCGAAATAGAGGATAGTAAACAGGAAAAATGTCTGAAAGAAAGATATTCACAGGGCTGGTGCATCAAAACTTAGTTTGGGGAAAATTGGGAAGGGTTCACATGGGAAAAATACAAAAAACATACCAAAAAACACTCGAAAAAATTAATAACTAAAAATCCGACAATCGAAAGAGGGAAAGAAAAAAGAAAAAAGTGAAGGAAGGCTGGCAGGGTACGGCTGTCAAATTAAATTGAAATTCTGATGAAAATAGGGTAGGTTCACATGGAAAAATGTAGGTCCAAAAACCCACAAAAATTAATAACGGCCCAACTGTGCATCGGAATGACACAGAGCAACAAGGAAAAATGTCAAGGGGAATGGGTAGGACAGGACTGGCATATGAGATCAGGGTTCCGAAGTAAAAAATACACGTTCACATAGAAAACCGTCCATTTTATGGGAATTGCTTCAAAAATTAATAACTTGAGATCTGTCTGTCGGAATAGGGGTTGGTAAAAAGGAAAAATGGATAGTTTGAAGGGACGAACAGGGTTGTAGGGTTGGATGTGAGTCTCAGTGAATGTAGGGTGAGTTCGCATGGAAAAATTATAAAACAAAGGATAAAGAAAAACGATCAAAGAACAACTTCGGGGATAGAGTGAAATAGAATGGAGGAGTGGGGAAGGGACCCCATCAGGGTAAAATGAAGTCATGGCATAGATACATGATCATAGTAGGGTATATGCATGGGGATATGCAACATAGACACGCAGGGATGAGTCCCCATACTTAAAACCTTAGCAAGAAGGGTAAACCGAACAAGAAGGACCTATTACCACACAACATACCAACCATGAACGTCCCCACACTTAAACCATGACCATCACTGAGAAACAGAAGGTGTAGGGTTAAAAAAACTTGGCCCATATTGCCGAGGAGGAATGTCGATTATTGAGGTTGCATCTTGGATCGTTATTGGCTGCAGGAGGTACCATGTATATTCATAGCACTTGTCCTTCGTGACAGGGACCATACGGCAGCACCCAAGGAGGTAGCTAGTTGAAGGAATCACAGGAAATTCGTCGATGACGAGGGATATTGCACTCACTTACGATCACACAAATGGATTGAAAGAGCAATCACTTGCCCCATTACTAACATCACTCGAGGAAATAATGATGAAAACCCAGAGCTCACACCCGGTTTAGGAATCGATAAGGGAATGGTGGAGAAAGAGTATGCCAGGGTGCACAATTAATGGTGCATCAGTGTGTCGAACCCGTCTGGCATAGGTGCAAGTAAGAAGGCTAGGGGGCCTTGTAGTACAATGTACAGAACAGAGTGACGTGTCCTGTGCTGATGTCAGAGACCCATCCTGTGGGTGCAGAGGGAAACAGAAACGTACCTGACTCCAATTGTCGCAATGTCCCTCAACCCTTACCTCTCAATAATTGATTGAAGAAACACCAGCCCACTCTCTGTCTCACGCTTTGTTGAAAGATACAGAAGGCAACCCATTTCTGAAACCCATTGATGTAATCCTCACCATCACTTGTGCAGAGGTTGTATGCCTTGTGCGCTTTGATGGTGCAACTGTGCATCCCGCCCTGTGCCGACATACAGTGCAAGAAGGAAGACCAGGGAGCCTTATGGTGCAGTGCACAGGAACAGATCATGCATCGTGCATTGAGAGGCCCATCCCGTGCGTACAACACTCTGTTCACACATCTCACCTCTCATTTGATTTTAAGGGAAAGACTGGTCACTCACCCCACCCTCTATCTCATGCTAATAGATATAGAGGACAACCCATACGCATGTCCCCATCTTGTTAGGATGAAAGCTCACATCACTCAAGGGGTTGGTGATGAAGATCATGGCAACTGTTGTTGTCATCAGGATTTTAAGGAGGAGGCATACCCAGGGAGGCAACCTACAAATCTCATAATTCAATAATATGTATGAAAAGTCATCTGTTAAGAAGGGCAGACAGACTAATATTGCAAAAACAGCGCTCCAAGGGAGGTGGCTTCAAATTACTTGCTAGAAAGGTTATGTTGGTGATGAGTCAGCTATCCTGAACTGCGGGGTGTTGCCACCTTTTCCACAGTCAGCTTCCCGCCCAAGGGTATTGCCACCTTTTCTTGGAACGAGGCCTGTTATGATAGGGAATTTCTTCATTTTCTCCCATAATAGTTTGTTTGTTTTTGTTTTTTTTTTTTCATTAAGAAAGAGAATGGTAGAAATACCATATGTCAGGACCAACCTCGCCACCATTGTTGGATTAGAGGAGCATAGAACAAGGTCGGGTTGAGAGGTATCTGTGAGGGGCTAATAGAACAAGACACCTCATGAGGAGAATCATAAGGGCTATCAGAAGTACGATGAGAAGGATAGTGCAATGCCTAAAAGGGGAAGGGTAGGTCGATTATGATTGTCAAGATCCCCAGGGAGGGAAGTACATTTTCAGACGATAGCCATTGATTAGGAAAGGATCATCAGAGGCATCAACGGTCTGCACCTGAACATAGCCATTAGTATTGACAACAAGTACCTTGTATGGGCCTATCCATCGTTGTTGAAGCTTGCCAGGAAACTTGCCAAATCTTGAATCATAGGCTAGGACAATATCACCTTCTTTGAACTCCTTGTGCTTGATGAAACTGTCATGATAGGCTTTGTGTCGCGCTTGAGTGGTTTCCATGCACTGTAGGGCCATCCATCGTATCTCGTCCAAGCATTCCAAGTGTAGGAGATGGTGTTGCAGTGACTCATCATCTCCCAAGCATTCTTTAACTGCCACTCGCAAAGAGGGCAATTCCAGTTCGAGAGGGAAGACAGCTTCTGTACCATACACTAGCTGGAAAGGGGTCTGTCTTGTAGCTGCCTTATGGGAGGTTCTATATGCCTAGAGGGCCTCTGTAAGTCGATCGTCCTAGTCGCGACGATGTGCGGAAATCGTTCTTGTCAGGATTGAGTAGAGGATGCGATTGGTGACTTCAACTTGGATGTTGGCTCTGAGGTAATAAGGAGTGGACTTGCGATGGCGGATCTTATATAGCTCGGTCAGCTCCTCTATGATTTTGTTAAGAAAACTCACCTTTGTCACTTACTAGCTCGAGGGGACTGCTAAAACGAGTGATAATATTCTCATACATGAACAGGGCTACGCTGTTACCATCATCCCGCTTCAGAGCTTTAGCTTTACACCGGTTTGTGACATAATCCGTACATACTAAGATGTATTTGTTCTGCTTCCATTTGGTGGGTGGATCAATGGGACTCACAAAATCAATCCCCCACTTCTCGAATGGCTTTAGGGGAAGAATGGGTTGTAATGGCATGGCACTTGTTTTGGTGGGTTTTCCCATTCGCTGACAAGTATCACATCTCTTGCAGGTAGTCATATGCATCCTTGTGGAGGATCGGCCCAGTATCTCGATAACAGAGCCTTCCTGGCTGTCGTTTCCCCTATGAAGTGTCCACCACATGATTCGTCATGGCAGGCTTTCAATACTATGCCGATTTCATCCCCTGCAACACATCTTCGTAGCACTTCATCTTTGCCTCTCTTGTACAATGCATCGCCTAGCAAGGTGTAGGGGGATGATTCTAACAGAAGCTTCTTCTTCTCACGGCTTGAGATGCTAGGAGGATATTGTTGAGTTGCCAGGAGGTTGGCTATGTCTGCATACCAGGGGGTAACTGTTTGAACTAGAAACAAGGAAGCATCAGGAAGGTCTGGATCATCCTGTTTCGCACCTTTTGTTTGAGGGATCCGTGATAGATGATCGGCTAGACATGGGAATGGCCAGGCTTAGTGACCACTTTAAAATCGAACTCCTAAAATAAGAGCAACCATCTCATCAGTCGTCCTTTAACATCTGCTTTGTTCATCAGGAAGGACATGGCTTCATGATCCACATAGAACTTGAAATGTGTTGACAATAAACAGTGTCGAAACTTCTCTAGTGCAAACACCATTGTCAAGCACTCAAGCTCTGTCACTGTGTAGTTCCGTTCCCTATCAGTGACCTTTCGGGTTGCATAATATATTGGTTGATCTAATTTAGAGGGGCCCTTTTGACATAGGACAGCACCTAGCCCTTCAAATGATGCATCTGTGTGCACATGGAACTCCTTCGTCCAGTTAGGAGGATGCAAGATAGGTGCTTGGATAAGGCACTGTTTTAGGGTATTAAAGGCCTCTTCACAGTCACATCAGTCCAAAGGAAATCCTCATCTTTCCTTAGAAGCTTGTGCAGAGGGACTATCTTGGTTGCAAAATGTGCAATAAATCTTCTGTAGTAACCCACATGGCCAAGAAATCCTCTCAATTGCTTGACGTTTGTTGGTGCTGTTAAGGTGGAAATCTTCTCAATCTTTGCCGGGTTTGTTGCAATCCCTTGTGTAGAGACAATATGGCCCAAAAGAACTCCTGACGAGGCGCCAAAGACACATTCGTCGGGGTTGAGAGAAATCCCATACTCTCGACATCTATCAAAACATTGCTCTAGGTGTCCCCAGTGCTCGTGGATTAAGGTATAGACACAAAAGTCATCAAGATACACCTCAATGAAATCATGCAAATGATTCTGGAAAGCAGCCATCATTACTTGTTGGAAGGTGGCGGGAGCATTACAAAACCCAAATGGCATCACTCTATAGGCATAGGTCCCCCATTCTGTGGTGAAGGTTGTTTTGGATTGGTCCTCTTCTACGATTTGGACTTGGTTATATCCGCTGAATCCATCCAAGAGGGAATAGAGCTCATGGCCTACCACTGTGTCCAACAATTGGTCGGTAAAAGGGATAGGGAAATGATCCTTTTTCGTCTTCGAATTCAAGTTTCAAAAGTCGACACATATTTGAAGTTTCCCGTTCTTCTTGGGTACTACCACAATGGGCAAAACCCATTCACTGTTAGCCACGGGATAAATGAACTCTGCTTCAAGAAGTTTCAATAATTCAGCCTTCACCAGAGTAGAATAATTAAGATTCATACGCCTTTGTCTTTGCCTTACAGGTTTGGCATCAGGCTCTAGGTCAATGTGATGTTGGCATACTGTGGGATCAATCCCCTTTAGGTCTTTATATGACCAAGCAAACACGTCTAAGTTCTCTTTTAGTAGGTCTCGCAGTATCACTAATTCTTCTTTTGGAAGATTGAGATCAACTTTCAAGTGATGTTCAGTATCGTCAGTATCCAAGAACGTTATTTGTTTTTCACCTTCCACTTCGCGGATAAATGTCCCACGGATAGCTTCTGGATAGAGGTTTGACTCTTTCAAGAGAGTAGTATCCTCATCTGATGTTCCACTAGAACTAGTGTCCTCCTTATGCACAGATGACTCATCTGCCTGTTGAGGTTGCTGGAAGGGTATTAGAGCTTTGTTTGCTTCTGTATGAGTGATAATTTCTTCTGGACTTAGGGATTCATCTTCAGAAGATACGTCTAGGAATGTCACATAGCACGAACCTTCTAGCTGTCGTGGCTCTTAGGGCTTTGGCTTCTGTTAAGGGGAATCGTCATCATCTTTTCTCTGGACTGAACGGTCAGGGCGACAGGAGCTATTGGTGAACTTAATTTTTATGCTTTTAATCCATTGCTTATACAGATTCCGCATACTTTGTGGTCCATTGGCCAACCCAAATGGAACCATAGTCATTCCATACAACACCCTGAGATCTTCGACCTCTGAGGTCTCTGTAGGGACATCAACAAGATCATCCGCTATTAGAGGAAATTCTTCATCTACACTTTCGTAACATGCTTCATTTTCTTCCTCATCATTTTCATCCTCTTTCTCTGGAGGTTCTGTCTCTGCTTCTGTAGAGGCTTTGTAAGAGAAGAACATATCTTCTGCCTTTGCATCTGCTTCTGCTTCTATCACAGCTTTTGACTCTGGTATTGCCTTTGTCTTTGGCTCTGTATCTGTTACTGTCTCTGTGGTTGTCTCAGTATCTGCTCTATCTCCGTTCTGCCTTTGCTCTGTCTCTGTATCTATTACTGCTCTGTATCTGTTCTGCCTTTGCTCTGTCTCTGCGACTGTCATGTAATAGGAAGAACAGTAGATCCATGCTTCTATTTCACTATCAGAGGTGATTTTAGAAGTTAATTCTAGTTGAGGCAGGAGGTATTTTCCCATGGACAAGGATTTTGCTTCCCTTGGTAGTTGGCTTATAGTGCCCATTGTTAGGGACTGTGCCTTTGTTTTCTTAGGAAAGATTTGCTTAACAGCCTCTTCGTCTCTTGATGTACCATCTATTACCTCGTTGGAGGAGTTAGTTATGCCTTCAATGGATGTGGATCCATTGCCTTTTTGTGATCCAAACAACCTCTGCCTAGGGTTAGGGTTCCTTTGAACCAGTCCGTCTTGGCTCTTGCTTAAAAAAGCCAAGGTCTTCCCAACAACAGAGGGTATGAGGTCCCATAAGAATTTGGTTTGACCACCAGATATGTCAGCCAATAGTCTCTTCCTACAAGGGTTATTTTTACGTATGGGAGGATGCCCAACGGTTTAATTTTGCTTTGATTTGCCAATCTGATAAACCACTGTGTAGGTTGAATTCCTTGCAGCCCTAAGTCCTTCATTGTCACATTCGTCATTATGTTTACTGATGAGCCTCCATCAATCAATGTATCTGAAATGAAGCATCCTTCTATCCATACACTAATCTCTGGGGTTCCAAGATCTAGGAAGGCGTTAGCCACATCGACTTCCTTTATAGGCTCCAAGGCCTTATTGGTCTTGGTTACGGTTGAAGGAGCGATCCTTAGGCCACGTCTTCTTGTCAAGATGCTTTTGAATTTCTTTCGGTAGCTGGGAGACAGCATCAGCAACAGTCGGAATGTTAGGTTTGGTTTAAAAGTGCTTAGGTCTTTGACCAAGTCATAATCTTTGATAGGATCCACAGGCTTCTCTAGTCGGCTTGGGAATGGGGCTACACCCATTTTCATCTTTCCTTTTTCTTCTAATAATTGTAGCATCGGCACTTCTTC
Source organism: Lygodium microphyllum (assembly GCF_053477565.2). Lineage (NCBI taxonomy): Eukaryota > Viridiplantae > Streptophyta > Polypodiopsida > Schizaeales > Lygodiaceae > Lygodium > Lygodium microphyllum. The sequence continues at coordinate 47,653,420 of NC_141142.1, forward strand.
TATTTCTGGAGATGCTTATGTATCATCTATCTGTTGGACCTCTGATTTTGTTTCTAGGACTGTCTCTGTAACTCTCTGTGGACCTATAGTGCTCTGTACTACACTGTTATGTTCTGTACTGCTCTGTCCCTCTGTTGGCAGGTTGAACTTCACAATCTTGGTAGGAGAGTTATTTTCGTCCTGAACAACTGGTTCCTTCTTCTTGGTGCATGTGACAGTTGCAACTTCCAACTCTACGAAATTGGAGGCAGGCTCTTGTGCCTTCTATTGGCTATTAGTGCCATTGGCCTTTACAGGAGCTGGACTTGGATAGCAGTCCTTTGCAGTGTGGACTTCACCTTTGCATCGATTGCATAAGGGCTTGTAATCCACAGATCGTTTAGGGTTTGGACAATTCGGGGAGATATGACCCTTTTCTCCACACCTGTAACATTCCACTTCTTATCTCTAACTGCTGCCAAACTGTTGTCCTCTGTAACTTTAAGAGGGAAACCTCCTTGGACCGAAATTAGGACCAAATTCCCTAGGCTTTGGTCCAATATCCAGTGTTGTCATTTTGGATTCTAGTAAGTTGAATCATGCATTTTCATCCTTCTGTCTTTGTTCATGCATCTCTTTCAGAGAGCAAATATCCTCTATATGGTTCTTCTACAAACATTAGGAATAGAAAGCTCCAGGAATGGTTGGTTTTCGGGTACATTCAGTGGCTAAATGTCCCTCTTGATGACACTTTCCGCAACATGTATTAGAGCGCATCACATCTCTTCCAGCTCCCGTAGGGGTGGATATATTGGCGGTATTCACCTTCAGCGTCTGTAGCTGCTCTGTAATCACATCCATAAGCTCTTTCTTGATACTTGTAACTAAGTCGGATACGTAGTCCTTCATATTATCACCTCCTGAAGTGCTTGTAGTAGGGTTTTGGGAAGCTTCTGTAATTATTGCATACATTGGTTGGGTTGATCCAGAAGGTCCTCTATTCTGGTTCTAATTCAGAGCTCCTGTTGAGATTTGGGGTTATTGATTCCAGTTGGTAGGGCTCCACTGTTGTTGAGTCGCCATTGGAGGAACTGTTTGAGGCCACTGTTGTTGTGGTTGAACCATCATTTGAGGCACTGTCATCTGAGGCGACCACAGTGGATTAGGTGCATTATACTGTGGCATTGTTTGCATCTGGGGATATTGTTTGCCCTTGTCTGCCCTATTATTGGCTACCTATTTCCAGCCCCAAGCATGTAGATAGAGCAATCAAGATGCTCTCTTGATACTCCTTCCATAATGCTTATGCAATGTCAACTTGCATCAAGCATATCAATGTCAAGTAAGACCAATGATTGATCATGAATCTTCAAGAAGAGAAGGATATGTGATGCTACCCACATCACTTTGTTTGGGTTTCCTATTTCAGCCCACTTTCATCACATAATCAAGTGAAGAAGGCTTCTTAATACTCCTCTCTTCAAGCTTCTACAATGGTAGCTTGCAGTTAGCTTCCAAGAGCAAGAATAAGCCCGCTTCAATGGGATGCTGCCCTCCTCTTTATATATTTTTACCATGTTTCTCACTACCAAGAGTGGCCTTTTATTTTCGTCAATACATGGGAAGAGTGGTACTTACATATCAAGTAGAGTCCTCTTCAGTTACTTGTGGTTGCATGGCTTGAGCTCCTCCTTTGTGTGGTGGTTTGGACACCTCTCTCCCTCCTCCATCCATGGCACCATGAATTGCCCGAAAATTGTGGTGGAAAAAACGGGCTGATCCTCCTCTATCAAATGCTTAATGCACAAAGGTTTTGAAGTTTCATAAGTCATGCAAAGTCATTAACACAATGTCTTGTGTGCACTAGGTTGACCAAATACACTTTGGAGAATTATATGAAGACTAAGAGTGTGGTTTTTCCATTCCAGCTTAGTGACAAAGAAGGTTACAAAGCAGAATCAAAGGCCTAGAGTTTCAACAACCCAATCTTACATCATGTTTTATGCTTGGTGATTTACATGACTTATTACAACTTGTGGTCAAAGAAGCAAAGTAGAGTGGTTTTTAACTTCAAGGTAGTCATGACATTGTCTTTATTCAAGGTGGGAACATATGATTCAAGGCAGAAAGACCAAAGGATGGAACTTTATGTTAGAATGAAGGACAAGAGTGATTGAAGTAGGAATAAAAACTTATTTTGTGAACTCTCTAGAAAGTTCTAGAGTGGTTGAGTAACAACAAAAAGTGTTATTTTTCACTCAAGGGCAAAACATCCCCATGACAACGGAAGATGATGCAACAATGCAATGTCTGTTCATTGGAGCTTGGTGGGCCTCAAGGAAAGTTGCAGATCACAATATACCAGCAATGGATTTGTTGGCTTAGTTGGTGGCATATCAGATATCCACATTGGAGGTGGCACTTTGTTGGGATAAGACTAGTTCGTAATAGTAGGATGTGATGTGTGGTGCATTTGTTTTCTCATGCTCCATACCTTCTCGTGCTATATTTTTGTCTAGGTGGTGGAGGACATTGCTCATATGCCAACCATGAACTTGGCAAAGCCAATGCATGCAAGTTGGTTGGTAGCGAGGGATTCAAGGGATCTATTAGCTTGTACGATGCATGTGTCAGTGATTTGGCCAATGCTCTACTACATAGCACAAAACGACATGCATTCATTGGTGGAAAGTTCCATGGTGCAGGACCCAGTGCATAGAAGCTTTTGAGTTGACTATAACAAGGAATTCGCCCCACACCTCGAGCAATGGTAAGGATGGTTGAGGAGGTGGCAAGAGGAATTGAATTGCATAAACATCCCAATTTTCGAGGGGACAATGTGATTGTAGTAAGAAACACAAGGTTGATGAGAAAGTGGGGTCCGAGGAAGCCAACGCCTCTCACAAGCTTGAGTATGTGACCGAAAACATACCTAGAAGAAAGGGTACAAGAAAACTAAACTTTGAGGACCCTTTTCCTTCCGACCAATCAAGGGCAGTATCACCAAATTTTTCGGAGGAAATGGTGGTGGAGACAGTTCTTCATGACACTATTTGGGCTATAAGAAGGATTCCAACTTGCAACCGTGTACAATGTCAAGGATGGTTGGGAGCTAGAGAGGAAAAATGCAAAAAACCTATAAAAAATACGTCACCTTGGGTGCTTGCACCTTCATTTTGGGGCATCATCGAGTGGTCTAGCTCAGGAGGAGAAGCTAGCAATCAACAAGGAACGCGGCACCAGTTCATGTGGTTTTGTAATGATAGTGTGGACCATACATGGAACATTTGTTCTTTGATTCAACATGCACTGCCAAAGGTTCCACAAGTATGGCCAGTGGCACGAGGCACTAATTTGACTGTAGAAGAAATCCACATGTTGGAGAGTGGTGGGTTTGTTTTACAAAAGGCGGCACAAGAGGCAGATGTTAATGAGAGCTCATGTAGATATCGAAGAGGTGTTTTATAAGCTGCATGGAAAAGGATAGACTCAACGTTGGCTCTAGATGCAACTGTGAAGGGCCACACAATGGTGAAGGCCTTAAAGCATGAGGTTTTCAAACTAGAGATAGCTAACTCAAGTGTCGTGCATGAGTGTTATGATGTGCACATTACAAAGAATCCAACATGTAATTGTCAAGATTTTATGGACTGTGCCGCAAAAGGAAAAGCGTATTTGGCATGCAAGCACCTATACTATGTGTACCTTCGAGTGTTTGGGATGGATGCAAATGCCAACATGTTTATACACCAACCCACACTCACTGAAGAAAACTTTCACATTGTATTTGGAAGCATAAGAACTTTTCCAACCTCACCTATATAGTGACCAACAATGCAATGCCAACACTACCTCTTAGCACAACCGCATTTTATTTTGTTGAGAAGTCATCGTTATAGAATCCATTTGGATGGCAAGTCTTTGGTGAACTTCTCTCTTAATTTGACAAGAAAAAGCATGTTTCCCAAAGTTAACTCAATAAAAATGTACATTTGGATTGCTTGTATGAATTGTCTTGTATCATATTTGTTAGGGAGAGGAGGGGAAGGGAGAGAGAGGGGGAGGGGAGGGAGCTATCAATGCATTGAAATTAAAGTTCTAAAAACATAGAGTGGCTATCCAATGAGAGAGTGATGGCAGGAGGCATATTCCACGGTGGATTCTGTGAGGTTTTGCGATGGATTCCGTAAAATTATATTTATTTGTCGGGGCTCATATACAAGGTGTATTCCTTGTGTGAAAAGTTGATGCGGACGCTTGTCTTTTTTGGGCGTCACGTTAATTTAATGTGCAAGTGGGTGATTCCATAGCGGGTGATTCTGAAAAATACATATTTAAATTAATGGGCATTTATGAGTTTAGAGTGCGCACTTGTATTAAATTAAGGTTAGGATAGAGTTCCAACCTATTTATTTATTTTGTAGCTAAAGACTGCTAGGTATTCACTTTTGTCGGTTTAATTTTATTATTTTCTAACAATTATGAATGCTTCAGTTGATGTGTAGAGTAGGCAGTGGTGGCATTGGGAAGCACTGGGCGATAGCGTGTATTCAAGTTATTTAGAAGAAATTATCATTTTTGATGGGTGCGCGTCTTAGGCATGACGCCAATATTTATTTTGACACGCTTATTTATTGAAGCGCTTGCCATATATTTATTATTTTGTATGCGCATGGGTGCATGGTTTAAATATTTATTATTGGTCATTGTATTTGGGCACAGCCCGACTTTTGGGGCAGCCAACTGCTTTATTCTTTATTTGGACAAAAGGAAACACAAAAGCTAAATCATGCTAATTTTAAATATTGGGCTATTTTTGAGCTTGAAGATGAATAAAATATTAAATACTTTGTGGAGCGCTCACACAAGGCATGGGAGGAGATTGTACCCAATCGGTCTTTTTGCTTCATGTCGTGCAAGTCTATTCTCTTGGATTTTGAGCTTAAAGTAGAGTTCTTTGTTCTTGGGGACCTTCCGGCGCTCGCTACATACGCATACGGCATTTGATTTGTGCACCACAGAGAGAGAGAGAGAGAGAGAGAGAGAGAGAGAGAGAGAGAGAGAGAGAGAGAGAGAGAGAGAGAGAGAGAGAGAGAGAGAGAGAGAGAGAGAGAGAGAGAGAGAGAGAGAGAGAGAGAGAGAGAGAGAGAGAGAGAGAGAGAGAGAGAGAGAGAGAGAGGTGTTTAGGATTTAAAAGAAGCGTTTGTTACAACACATGCTAGGTGAGAGGGAGAGAGAGAGAGAGAATATAGAGTGAGAGGGAGAAATTGCATGTACAACCCTAGACTGAGAGAGAGTAAAGACACGGAGTAATTTGTGAGAGAGAGACAGAGGGAGGGTGGAGAGAGAGAGAGAGGTGTGAAGTTTTTGTGGTAGTGGTGGTGGAGGTCAAAAAAATCAAGAGCTGGAATAAGTGGACTATGTGGACCAAGAAATGGAGGTTGCCTAGAGAAGCTCACTCAAAAGCTTACTCAAAAAGCTTGCTTCTCGCATGCACTCCTACTTGTACTTTGTGATTTTCATTGATGACTACATTTGGCATGCATAGGTGTATGGTTTAAAGGCTAACTTTGAAGTGTTCTTGTGCTTCAATGAGTTTGTTAGCATGGCTAAAAGGTTGTTAGGATGTGAATTGAGCACCCTCCATTCTAATCAAGCAAGGGAAATATATATCTAAGGAAGTTAATGCATATCTCATTGAATGTGGGGTAAAGGATCAATATATAGTGCGATACATACCATAAGTAAATGGTGTAACTAAGAGGAAAAGTAGATCACTCATGGAGATAGCATGATGCATGATTAAGAGTCAAGCTTTGCCACATAGTCTCTAGCTTCAAATAGTTTTATGTGTAGTGTATGTACTTAACAGGTGTCCCCTATAAGGCTTTATAGTCTATCACCCCAAATGAGACTTGGTAGGGTAAAAGACCATTTATGGATCTCTAGGGTGTTTTTGGTTGCTTGGCTTATGCTTTAGTTCCAATGCAATAACATAAGAAGTTGAATGAAAGGGCTATAAAATGAATTTTTGTTACAATAAAGAAAACAAAGATTAAGAGAGTTACACCATCCATGAGGTAAGCATAGCTTGGTTGGCCATGTCAAAGATGTTGTTCAACATTAACTTTCATGTATGAAAGAGACATATGTATGCTCACATGATATCTATAACACTTTTTTGCCTCTTTTCAATGGTGTGCAATCACATGCAGTGCTTGGAGCCCCAAGAGGAACAGTAAGAAAAAGGGGATTCTACTGCAAGAAAATCTATCTTGTAACATCAACAAGCTTTTATTTCATTCTTTTGATGACCAAAACAAAGAAAACAACAAATCTTCACGCAGCATTATGGTAGATATCTCCCACAGATTTGATAGAATCAACCATAATCTTCAATATCTTCATAGAATCCTTCAATAGAACAATGAACATAAAAGAATACACCATTTTTGAATGGAAATCAATCACATAGTGTTCATCTTCAATGTCTTCATAGTTTTCTCTCTCAATCTCTCATATACAGTTACACTGTTTTGATAGAATTGACTATCTCTGACTCTCTCTCTATCTATCCATCAATAATACATCATCTCCTCACTACAATACTCTCATAATAACTCTCAATAATCCTTCTTAGGTCATGGATACACCTCCCAAGAGGTATGTCTGATATGAAGAGTTACCAGAGCCACTACAGTGTCTCTTCACAACTCACTACTATCACTGTCACTCAGTCTTCTCTTCAGTCTTCAGCAGCTGCTTCTTCCATTTGTTTTAGCTCTTTTGAACTTAGATTCATCCTTTCCAAAAGTTAGAAAACTTTCCCAAAGTCACACATACTTTCTATAGAACACTTACAGAAGATCTACAGAACAGTACAGTATAGGACCAGAACAGATACAGAACAATTACAGAGCAGAGACAGAGGCTCTACAGAAGGTTTACAGAGGGTTACAGAAGGTCATCAAAACCTCATAACTCATACTAAAACCATTCCAAAGTATCAAAAACTATTCAATAAGCTTCTAAAAGATATCAATCTTCATCAATCATCAATCCATGCTTCATACAGAAGAAAATTAGAACAAAACAAAAGCTATACAGAACCAATCAGAACCTCAACAGAACCTATCAGAACATCACATAGCTTCATATCTCCACTAAAAATCATCATGAACTTCCAAAACATAATCAATATCATCCAAAAAATTCTGAAACACTTCCATTAACAATCATACATCACTCTAAATCCATAAAAAATCAATCATTCAGACCTCAAAAACAACAAAAATTAGTCAAAAATTCAGTCTTTTTCCACTCTCAACAGTGCCAAATGAGGCAGTTTTTTAGCCTAGATAAGTTTCTCAACGATAATGCAGTTCAGCCTGTTTCTGATGCAAATGTGAATGATGTACTTCTTGATGAGAGAGTAGAGATTCATTAAACTAGGATTATGCCAAAATGGCTAGTGTAAACATTGCGTGACAGAGGCTTAGATGCAATGTTGGCTAGTTGCACTCATTTGGCCTCTCATAGTGTCTCTTATGCATGAGATTGTTATGCATTGGCTATTTCTAGTTTGTATGATGAGGATGAGCTTCTGAGTTTTGAAGAGGCACAAACCTCAGAAATTTGGATGACTACTATGCAATTTGAGTATGATATTATTATAAAAAATGATACTTGGTTCTTATGTGATTTGCCTCCTTGCAAGAATGCTATTGGTACCAAGTGGCCTTACAAGTTAAAGTGCAAGCCAAATGATAGTATTGATCATTGCAAAGCTAGAATCATGGTAAAGTGTTATGGCCAACATAACAACATTGTTTTTTATGAGACCTTTGCTCACACTTGTCGTATGGCAACTATTTGTAGCATTTGGGATGATCATTATCTCTAGATTTACATGCTTTTTAAATTCTGACTGGGGTGGCTGTTATGAGGCTTGTATGTTTGCAAGTGATTTTTGCTTCATGTTTGGTAGCTCATGCACATCGTGGTTGACGAAGAAGCAACTCACTATGGGCACTTCTAGTTGTGAAGTTGAATACAATGTAGCATTCACAACTAGGGTTGAGTGTGTTTGGCTTAGACACCTCTTGGTTGATTTGGGTGTTGGACAGTCATCTACCACCACTACCTTCACCGACAGTCATAGGGCATTGGCCATTGCATAGAATCTAGTATTCCATGCATGGAATCCATTTTCACCAATAGTCAGAGTGCATTGGAAGTTGCACAAAATTCAGTGTTCCATGCATATACTAAGCACATTGAGGCTGATTATCCTTATGTTAAGGAGAGAATTTGTGTAGGAGAGATTAGCTTAGCCTATGTACCAACATAGGACAACATTGCTAATCTTTTTACAAAGGCTTTGCCTTGTGAGAAGTTTGAAGCTTTTCACAAAGCTTTGGGCTTACACCCCTTTATGGATTGATCTAGTCCATTAGGGATAGCACTTCTCTATACACGAGTACTAGTTCTCATTCACCACATCACTTCCAAGGGGGATTTGTTACTATGTTTTAGTATTGATGCATGTGAACCCACCTAGGAATGCTCGGGTACTTTTTTTCCCTCTTAAGGAGGTTTTTCCTCCCTAGCCTTATATATATGCTTATTTACTTTATTAAGGCATACATAGTCTTGTAACTCTTCTCCACCATTGATATCTCTCAATACACTTTGAGTTGTGCTCTCTCAAGCTTCTTCTTCTCCAAGCTGTCTACTTGTATTCTTGCAACCCCAAATCCAACAAAGATGGAAATAGTGCAATTGCATGCTCAATCTCTCTCATGGTGGTACTAATGTAGGTGTAGCAAATAGGTTTATTCCTACAATAACATGGGTGCATTGCCTCTTATGACTCACTAGAGTGTGATTTGTCTTATTTAAATCTAATTGCATATCGTAATCTTGACCCTTCTAGTCCTCTTTTTGCCTATTATGCACAGTAACAATTTGCACCTTTTTGGTGTCCAACCCTATAAATGAAATGGGCTAGCCATCCTATGAAAAATAACTCTTTTATTGACAAGATTTTGGCGATATCCTGCCTCGATGTCATAAGAATTTTGTTTTTTACCTACATGCATGAGTATGACTATGAGGTTATTTACACATCCACCCCTAGAAAAACTTTTGATGTACATGTCCTTGGGTGTGGAGAAGCTAGCTTTCTTTTCAACATCGAGACTCATTAACCAAGTCCATTCTTTTTGTTTTAGATACAACCCAAAAGCTTGTGCCTTCTTGTCATTGGTTATTGAGTTTTTGTCTCACACACATACACTACTTTGCAAAGCTATATGGATCATCTTTGATTGTATACTTTCCTAGTTGCTTGGTAGCCAGGTGATTGCTCTCTTTTGCCTAGGTTGAGACCTAGGCCACTAACAAATTGGTAAGTAGCAATGTGTTGGCTTGGATAGTAGCAGAGTTTTCTAGCAACTTATGTTGCACAAGATTGAAACCATGTCCTTTGACATTTCCACAAAGTCAATAGTCACATCATGCCTATTAGGGTGGGTGGGCACCCCTTGTATACCTACACATTATACAATCATATATAAGTGAAGATAGTAAAGAATAAGAGCACCATTCATTTTGTATCCACATAACTCTATTATATTCTTCTCTTTCTCAACCCTCTTGCACTCCATAGCTTTTGCATTGCATCCCATTATTGCTTCCCCCTTAACTAGTATAAGAGTGGCATTTGGTGTTTGTGGAAGCTCATACTTGGTGTGAGGAGTGTAAGCAGTGAAGCTTTGTCACAAAGGTCAAGGATTCAAGCTTCTTCTTTGACATTGATGCTTGCCGCCCACACATTGCTAGAGATATTATTCTCATCATTGGGGTTTCTATTTAAGTTAACTAGGTGCTTGAGCCATTCCAACAACTTGATTTTGGAATACTGTAATAACCCATTTTGGCATTGATTTGGATAGCTATTTAGTGCCTGGGATTGAAGCCAAATAGCTTAGCTTTAGATGCTCGGGAAGAGATCTTGGTACATGGTTTTGATGCATGCAAGCACATGACTTGCTTAAGCAGGTGGCAACTTGTCTCTTGGAAGTAGGGGATAGCTTCCCTTAAAAGTAGGGGGACCTACTTATTACAAGTAGAGGGTTTAAGTAGAAGGCTCAAGTTGGGTCCTTGAGCAAGGTATTTGCTTGTGTTTGTAAGCACAAAGAGGTTGTTTATGCTAAAAAGGATTTGTCTTGATGTATTTTTCTTAGTCGAGCTACTCATACCATTTTCACAAGTTTTCTAATGTCTTGGAAGCTATACGATATCTGTTTTACCACAGAAACCTTTCTATAAGACTCAAACATTAGTTGACACTAGTTTGCACTCAAAGGCTCCTAGATTAATCTTGGCTTCAAATTGCACACATATTTTGATGGATTTTTCATCTTGAAATATTTTCCACATTGGTTTATGCTCACTTTCTACACATTATGTGGGCTAAATTTTTGTGAAGGCACTTTGAATGTCCTTGGCCTCTAGCGGCGTGGTTGTTTTATGCTTAAAAGTTAGCTAGAGTACTTGAGACAGCTTGCAAAAAATTCAAATTCCTTTGGCAGTGTTGAAATATTATTTTGATGTCAATTTTATACTTGTTTGATATTTGGACAACCATTGCTTGGAGTTGTGGAGCAATTCCCATAGTCTATTGGTCTATTTTGAGCTTATAGTTGGATATATCTTGTTGTTTTTGGCGTATAGGCATATGGTTGTCATCGTGGCTTCTTCATCAAGCTCAAAAAAGTACATTTGTTCAATATTGAAAAGCTTGATGGAATAAACTTTTCATAGTGGAAAGAACAAATTGACAAGATAATAGTAAAAAAATATTAGGTGAACGCCAATCAAATGTAGTGGGATTAAGCTTGATGACATGATGTAGACGTATCAGAGGAATTAGATGGATGCTTTGCTAGTATATTAACACTCTCAAAGTTCATCCATATTAATGTGAAAGACATAGAAATTGCATATGGTGTATGAAAAAAGCAAGAAAGTGAAATCTCGTAGGTTTATTGGCTGGAAAAACTCATTGATCTCCGCATGGAGGAGGTCAATACTATTTTTAGCCAATTGATATATTAGAATATTGGATTTCATGATTCAATTAAGGCCATATTCTTGTTAGTCACCCAAGAGTTAGGATATTTTCAAGAGTGCCATTAGTAACTCAACATCTATAGTGGTGGTCTTATGATCTAATGTAGAGAGTAACTTGCTCATTCAAGAGGTGAATAGAAAGAATAATGCAAGGTCAAAGCATTCCAATGCACTTATGGTGAGAGGAAGGTCAAATGCAAGGGGGAACTCTCATTAGAGATACAAATCAAGAAGCAAGTCACACAACAAAAAGGATGTGGAATGTTACTTCTGTAACAATAATGAATACGTAAAAAGAAGGAATGCTACTTTTGTTACAAGAAGGAATACAAAAAAAGATCTGCTTTAAATGGAATGAGAAAGGCAAGGCAAAGATGATGGCAATGCTTTATCTGTATCCTCTTTGGATGATGCATTCTTGGTTGCCATGGATAATGTCATGTCTCAGAATTGGCTTTTGGATTTTGGAGCATCATTTCATGTTACCCCACATACAGAATGGATGATGGCAATGCTTTATATGTATCCTCTTTGGATGATGCATTCTTGGTTGCCATGGATAATGTCATGTCTCAGAATTGGCTTTTGGATTTTGGAGCATCATTTCATGTTACCCCACATACAGAATGGTTCTTTACTTATAAAATTGGAAAGAAAGGATGCATTTGTATTGAAAACAACTATGCATACATCATGATTGGCATTGGGGATATACATTTGTCATTAACAAGTGGTTCTTCTTTTGTCTTGTGGAATGTACGACATGTTCTAAACTTAATAGAAAGCTTGATCAGTACATGATAGCTTGATGATTGTGGTTATAGAGTGATCTTTGGTGATCATGTGTGGAAGATTTTCAAGGGATCACTTACTATGGCCAAAGGTCTAAAATATGGTACTTTGTATCCTCTACATGTTTCTAGTCTTAAATACCATATTGTAGTTATCCATTGTGGCATTGCCATTTGGGACATATGTCAATCATTGGAATGAAAGTTTTGTGCCACTTGCATTATCTTCCATCTCTAAATTTTTTTGATCTTGATTGTTGTGAGCATTGTCTTTTTGGAAAGCAAACCAAATGCTACATAAAAGAGGTGGTGGGAGTACGAGATTAGAATGTCTTGATTTGGTTCAGAGTGGTTTATGTGAGCCAATCCCTGCGGTCTCATTGGACAGAGCTTTGTACTTCGTTACTCTTATAGACGATACTAGAAGAAAGGTTTGAGCTTATCCTCTTCACAAGAAGAGTGATGTATTGGATGCATTTCAAAAGTTCTTGGCATTTGTAGAGAATCAATCAAGCAAGAAGCTTAAGTGCTTGAGGACTAATAATGGTGGAGAGTACACATCACACATGATTATGAACTTTTGTGTAAGCTATGGTATCAAGAGAGAGTTGATAGCTCCTAAGAATCCTACTCAAAATAGTGTGGGTGAGATTAGGAGTAGGACCATTTAGGAGAGGATCCACAGTATGATCTCTTTTTGATGCATTGCCTAAGTACAAGGCAAGATTGATAGCTAAATGGTTCAAGTAGGAGAAGGGGATTGACTTTGATGAGATACTCTCATTAGCAGTCAAGATGATCACCACCCTTTGTATGATCCTTGATTTGGTTGCTAGAAAGGATGTGTAGTTAGTTTCAATGGATGTAAAAAGTACTTTCTTACATGGGAACTTACATCATGAGGAAATTTACATGTAGCAACCTGAGAGCTTGCTATATGTTCAGACATTACTATACAGTGGGAGTGGTTAGGAGGTATATGGAAAACCCTCACATGAAGGATTGGGAGGCAATAAAGAGTATCATGAGATACTTGAATGGCACTCAGTCTACGTGCACATGATTTAAAAGGAAGGATGTATCTCTTCTTGGATATGTAGATGTTAAGTTTGTAGGGAGTGTAGACTCTAGGAGGTCTACTACAAGTTTTGCTTTTAGTTTCATAGGTGGTGCAATCTCTTGGGTCTCTCAAATGTAGCCATGTACGACTTTATCTACCATCGAGGTAGAGTATATTGCAAACATTGAGGCCTGCAAGGAAGCTATATTACTTACTTGTCTAGTAGGAGACTTGGGCTTTTGTAGAAGAGTTACGTGTATTATTGTATGGTAGTTAGAGTATCATTCACTTGGCAAGATGTAGAGGCAAGCTCAAGCTCAAGCTCAATTGCTAAGACCCATGGACCACTTATTGTTTCAAGTGTTTCAAGTGAACAATATCATTCACTTGGCAAGATGTAGAGGCAAGCTCAACCACTAAGACCCATGGACCACTTATTGTTTCAAGCGAACACCTATGGCTATCTCTCACCTAGCTGATGCACTTACCTTTGATCCTATTGGGGTGTAGTGAGCTTACCTTGATGCCCAAACGAGTTGCCTCCTCCCTCAAGCACTTTGATAGCTCCATGATTCATGATGTGAGCTCAAGAAACCTCAAGTCTCCACCTTCAAGATCCATCCTCCATAGTCACATGCAAGAGAAGAGAAGAGAAGAGAAGAGAAGAGAAGAGAAGAGAAGATGATGGAGAGCTTCTTCTCCTTGATCCTTCACCCTCACACACACTCCTCAAGCACACACAAGTAAGCAAGAAGGAGAGAAGAAGACGAGTCCACTTTGCCACACACCAAAGAATGAGCTCCTTATTTACTTTTTAACTTTATATACAAAACTCTAAATCCCTTTTGGGCGGTCATCCCCTTATCCCCTAGGCCATTTTTCCCGTTGTCCTCTTATCTTCCTATCTTCCTTCCTACCGCCCATCTACCTTTACAGCTTACATAGGGGGTAGCTTGGTGCTCTTTTACAAAAAGTTTTAGGAGTGCCTCACATTTAAAAGTGTGCTTTTTCCTTTGTCTTAGCTTTTGAGGCTGCCCTTGCACTTTTGACCATTTCCCTTCTTGCTTCTTCCATTGTGTCCAATTTTCTTTTGGGCCACCTCTTTTAGGTCCCAACTTGCACTTTTTCCACTTTTTCTTGTGCTGTGGTTAACATTACCCCCCTCTTAGCCTAGTTCCAATCTCATGGCACTGATGGTGGGTAGTAATTGGAAGGTGGGATGGGTGTAGCCAAATGGCTTTTTTGAGTTTGTATACAAGCCCTTGCAGGGGATGGTGTCGGGTGGATCGGCCCTTGAAATCAAAGATGGTGTTGGGCCTGGTCCTTCATTGATGTTGACGGTAGGTGGATCGGTCCTTTGAAATTGCAGATGGTGTTGGATGGATCCTGCTTGGAGAGTAGTGGAGGGATGGATTTGTCCTTGAAATTGAAGAATGTGTTGGAGGATCCTTCCCCTCGCCCTCCTAGGCATTGGACGGATCTTGCTTGGAGAGTAGTGGAGGGATAGATCTATCCTTGAAATTGAAGAATGTGTTGGATGGATCCTTCCCCTCGCCCTCTTAGGCATAGCTTTTCTGAATTCCCTTCAAGTTGCCTTATCCCTTCACTTATGTCTGTTTAGACTTACCACTTGTACAGGAGGAAACCTAGCACTTTTAAAAACGAATTACATTATGCCTTGCACTTTCCTTGCAAGAGACCTCGGAAGTTCTCCCTCATCCTTGAGAGAGCCTTGCTAGAATATTCCATGCTTTCCTTTCTCCTAGAGAGAGCATCCTTCATCCTTGACAGGACCTTCCTCATCCTTGAGAGGACCTCACTAAAGTAGTTGGAGATTCCCCACATTGTTTCTGAGTTTGCCATCTCCTGCACTATTTCTAATGAGCTTCTTCATTCATTTTTAACAAGGGCTTCCTTGGGCTCCCTTTGCTTCGTTTTGGCTGCATGGTGACATGTGCAACAACGATAGTGTAAGTTGATGATGATGTGGTTGTAGAGGAATTGGTCATTGGAAGAAACTAATCAATCGGTTGAAGTGGCGGGGGCCAAGAGCGTATTGCATGGATGATGGGGCCTCTGAAGTTGGTGGGTTGTAGCATTGGTTTTTACCTAAAAAGAAAAGAAGGTGTACTATATGGGGGTGTGTCTATCTTGTCGTGTGGTGCATAATGCTCGTGTGAGTGTAACTGGAAGCTGGATCAAAAGCCTCGGTGTTGTTCCACACTTGAGGACCCAGTTCATGTATTGTTGTAAGTGCAGTGCGTGGCTTAGGAAGAAAGGCCTGGAAGTCCTACCCTTGAGGTGCCCTAAGCATGAAGTGGGACATCAAAATGGGCTAGGGGGTTAGAAATGGAGCTGGCCGATCGAAGCCACTAGATGCATCTAACTTGAGAACCCCTAGGTGCAGTGACTGTGACATGTGGAGCTAACTTTTTTTTTGCCATACATTGATCTAGTCTTTGCACAAATAACTTTGCCAGTGTTTTAGGTCAAAAAGAGGGGTGGGGGGCGGTATCCTAGTTGTAAAACCTTCCATTAAGGAGCTGCAGTTTGTTGTCCCCTTTCAAAACTTGGCCCTGCGTCTTCAATCGGCCTTTTCCTCTCTTCTTCCCTATTCTTTGGTGGCTTTGCTTCTGTGGGCCCAACAATTCGCGTTTGGACATCTAGCCCATGCTATAGGGCCATGCAGGTGATTGCCAGCTTTTTCCTTAAGGACACAACAACCTCCTCTTCCTAAGATTGCATGTTGTCCAAGAGAGTGTGGAGGAAGGCGCATTGTTGGGCTTCCAAGGTCACCTGTGTGGCCTCATCCCTGCTCGCTGCTAGTACCTTGTTGCCTTCTACAAGGGCTACTCGATGCACTAAGGCACTCACTTTTTCTTCGCTCTTGTTCACCCAGTCATATGCTTTTTTCTTCATTTTTTCCAAGCTTTCATTGTGCCTATAGGCTAGTGCCCTTAGAGTCTCCTCATGTTCTTCGATTTCTCTTTCCAAGAATTGTTCTTCAAGATTCGAGGCTAGCCTTTGTTCCAAACTTACTATATGCTTTTGGTGCTGTCGATTTCTCTCTTTTTCTACTGCTGCTTAGCTACTTTGCGACATCTTGGATTTTTTTATTTTCTTTTCGAAAATCCTTGTACATCGCCACTAGCTCATTAAAATTGCATTGTAGGCTCATGAGGCTATGTGTTTCTTCCTGAGTTTTGCTTGCCATCTCTCGTTTTCTATTCCTTTGGCCTTGAGCTTCACTTTTAGCTCCTTGATCTCTCTTTGATATATGGCCACTTGATGGGTTCTCTCTAACTAGGCTTCTACCATCATCTCCCTTTCGGCCTCAAGCTCAGCTCTACGGCTATATTCTTATCTTCTTTTGCCCATTCTAGTTGTGACAGGAGTTCCTGCACATAGGGATCGTAGGTTGTGGACAATGGCAGTGGAGAGGGATCAATGGTTGTAGATGCCTCTATCTTCGGCCGTTTGAGGTCCCATTTGGATTTTGCATCTGTAGAGCAGCTACCTGCCTTCTTGCACCCATCATAGGGGTTCCTGCACTCGTGCCTTGAGTTGCCTCTTTGTTGACTAGGAATTGCACCCAAGCCACAAGATTGCTAGCATCTATCGTGGTGGAGTCTTGGGTGTGTGCAGTTGGCTGGGGTGGCAGGTAATAGGACAAGTGGGATAGGGTGGATCAAACCCTTGCCCTTTCCCTTGGTCACTGGGGGCGGTAGGCTTTTAGGTGTCTTGGAGTTGGTGCTTGGACCTTTGTGTCGGGGTGGGCTCATGGCCGCCAACTCTTCTCATCTTGAAGGTTGCTCCAGTGAGAGGCGGATAGAGAGGTGGATAGCGAGAGCTATGTCAGGGTGGGCTCATGGCTACCAACTCTTCTCATCTTGAAGGTTGCTCCAATGAGAGGCGGATAGTGAGAGCTATGTCATCGTCCTCCTTCTTCCTGAGCTCCGCCTCTTCCTCCTCATCTCTTCTCTTTCTCTCTTCCTTAGCTCTTCTAGATTCCTCCTTTATTCTCTTTGCTTCATCCCTTTCTGAAAGGGAGTGACGAATCGAAGGTTGGACTTGAGAGCTATGGTGGGAGAGCAAGAGCAAGAAAGGGAGAGACTAGAAATGGGAACTCCAACAGTCACAATGTGTGACCGGGCCTTCCTTTATTCAAACTGTCACCAAAATGGTGATGGGCGTCCGCCACGTGCAGTGTGTAGTGGCGGTGACTATTAGTGTAGTAATACACAGGCGGCTAGGCAGAGGCGCCTTTACCCCCAACAACCTCCCACTTAAAGGTGAATCTGCCCCAGTGAGGAGTGAAAAGAAAAAGAAAAAAGACAGTACAATATGTACACATGTACAACATGATGAGGAAAGACGTCATCTCATCCCATGCCCATCAACCTCCTGAGGAAGGCAAAGCGCTCTGTAGAGAGGCTTTTCATGAGCAAATCTGCAGGATTCTAGTCAGTCGAGATCTTGACAAGATCAATAGACTTGTCCTCAACGACCCCACATATGAAGTGATACCTCACCTCAATGTGTTTCATCTTTGCATGGAAGACCAGATTCTTGACTAATTGAATAGCACTCATAGAATCCGAATGCAGTGTAGGGATAGCATCAATACCAAGGTTAGCAACTAAACGACCCAACCAAATGGCCTCCTTGCAAGCCTCAGTGGGTGGCTGAAACATACTCCGTCTCTGTAGTAGAAAGGGCCATGCATTTCTGCACCCTGGACATCCAAGAAACAACACCTCCAGCATAGGTGAATACATAGCCGGAAGTGGACTTCCTACTATCTGCATGTCCTACATAATTAGAGTCAGTGTATCCCACGACTCTTGTATCCTGGCTGCCATAGCATATGCACATATCTACAGTGCCCTTCAGGTACCTCATGATACCCTTCACGGCATCCCAATGCTTCTTGCTAGGTGTACCCATATAGCATGCCACAACACCAACTGCAAAGGCAATATCTGGACGAGTGGCTATCATGGCATACATAAGACTGCCTACTGTGGATGCATAGGGAATCTTGGGCATCTTGACCTTCTACTCTTCTGTCTGTGGACAATCAGCCTGTGATACCTTCACATAAGAAGGCAATGGACAACTAGTAGGCTTTACGTCCTGCATGCAAAAGCGCTCAAGGACTTTATGAATGTACTCCCTCTATGACAAGTAGAGGAGTCCCTGATGCCTATAATGTGTAATGCGCATACCGAGTATGTGAGCGGCCTGTCCCAGATCTTTCATCTCAAATCTCTTATTGAGCTGAGCCTTAAGAGCATCTAGCTCATCATGAGCTTTCCCTGCTATCAACATATTATCCACATAGAGTACCAAAATCAATAAAGAACCATCATGAGCTTTCTTCGTGTAAAGACACGGATCCATAGCACTCCTATTGTAGCCCTGTGACTGCATAAAGGCATCAAACTTATGATACCACTCCTTAGGTGCTTGTTTCAAGACATAAATACTTTTCTTCAATTTGCACACTAGGTGCTCCCTGCCAGGTTCTGCAAAGCTCTTAGGCTGCTCCATATAAATCTCATCATGCAAGTCCCCATGTAAGAAAGCTGTCTTGACATCCATCTGGTATAAATCCAAGTCAAGCTGAGCAACCAAAGCCAAGACTAAGCGCAGGGTGGTCATCTTAACTATAGGAGAAAAGTCCTCATCAAAGTCCACACCATGCTCCTGCTTAAAACCCTTTGCTACCAATCTAGCCTTGTATGCTGGCTTGGGGCATCCAGGGATACTTTTTAGCTCGTATACCCACTTGCATGGCAAAGCCTTCTTGCTCGTAGGCAAGGAAACCAAGTCCCAAGTGTCATTCTTATGCAGGGAGTCTATCTTAGACTGCATAGCCCTCTACGAGGAGTGATTGTCACCCTTGCGCATAGCCTCATCATAAGTGAAAGGCTCTTCTGCATCTATAACCAAGACATAATGAATCGAGGGCTGAAATCTATCTGGTGGATGTCTGTCTCTAATAGACCCGCCTGCGTGTCCAATGCCCTGACCATGAGCATCTACTGTAGCTGGAGGTTGTCCAACTGGCTATGCGGGAGCTCTCGGCTCCTCCTGAAATATGACCCTGTGGATCTCAACAACTCTCTTAGGATGCCTATGCATATTGTCTTCATGGAAGACTACATCATGACTACGGATGAATTTTCTCATCTATGGATCCCAAAGACGGTAACCCATCTCGCCTGCATCTCCATAACCAAGGAAAATGCATTTGACACTCTTGGGATCGAGCTTACTTCTCTTGTCCTTGGGCACATGGCAAAATGCCTCACATCCAAAGACACGGAGATGCGCATAAGAGGGGGGTTTTCCAGTCCATACCTCCTCTGCAACCTGGAAATCCAAACCACTAGAAGGTGATCTGTTTATGACATGCATAGCTGTACTAACTGCCTCAGCCCAAAAGCTCTATGGTGGTAAGCCTGCATGACTAAGCATACTGTGTATACGCTCCTGGATGGTTCTATTCATCCGCTCAGCCAAACCATTTTGAAGGGGTGTAGGGGGTGGTCAACTGATGCTTAATACCTCTCTCATCACATAACTGCTCAAAAGCACGTGAAACATACTCACCCCTATTATTTGTCCTTAGGAATTTTAGCCTATACCCAGATTGGTTCTCAACTAATGCAAGCCATTTCTGAAACACATCCAAGACATCAGATTTCAGCTTAATGGGATAAGTCAAAACTTTCTGTGAAAAATCATCTATGAATGTAACAAAATACTTTGCACCACCCATAGCCTGACAAGGCATGGGCCCACAGACATTCGAATGTACCAATGTCAAGGGCTCACTCATGCATGGCCTACCAGACTTCTTATGCGTAGACCTAGTCTGCTTGCCATAAAGACAATCCTCACATGAATCAAAACATGCATAATCAAGGGGCGGTAAGTACTGCAAACCAGAAAGAATTTTCATTCCCTTCAAAGACATATGGCCCAAACGGGCATGCCAAAGAGATACATGTGGGATAGAACCCATAGACAAAACATGATCAAGGGAAGAAGCTGATACAATCAAGGGGTAGAGACTGCCAGCCTTGGCACCTCTTGCAATCACAAGTCTGCCACACGAGTGATCTTCCATGCAGAGTCTCCAAAAGATACATGATAACTTGCGTCATTAAGCTGTCTAGCTGACATGAGGTTGCATGTCAAAGCAGACACATGACGTACATCCTGCATAACAAACTGTTGCTAGAAGAAAACTGCAGCCTAACATCACTAATGCCCACAATATCAAGAGAGCTGCCATCACCCAAGCACACAATACCCGAAATAGTACGGTATGAATGAAACCACTCTCGGCAAGGTGTCACATGAAAGGATGCACCTGAGTCCAAGAGCCAACACTGTACATACATAGAGTGTATCTCTGTCATCTGCGAAGCACTAGAAGAAGCTGCAAGGATATAATAATCATCATCAACATCCTCAGGTTGCATAACATTGATCTCTTCAATTTTAACACTGGACTTTGCAGGCACTATGCTGCAATCAGAAGACTTATCCTGCACTTTGTCTTTCCCCTTATCTTTGCACCTTTCATTGGGCAATTCATGGCATTGTGGCCTAATATGGCCCTTTTTTCCACAATGGTGACAAGTGACATCTGCCACAGGATTTGCTATGTGACTTTCCACGAGACTTGGACCGAGATTTTTGAGAATTCCGTCCACGGCCACTGCCACTGCCATGCTTTCCATATCCATCATTCCTGCCTCTAACTGTCATAGCATGCGACACACAAGAGGCATCCAAATTCTTACGGTTAACCTCTTCTTGCAAAAGAGCACTCTCAACATCAGATAATTTCAAGGTAGTAGTGGAGGCACATAATGCAGTGCGGAATACATCCCATGACTCATTAAGAGTACCAAGCAAGAAAAGAGGAGTGACATCCTCTGTAAAAGTGATGTTGTGCGAAGTCAAGTTCTTGAGTATAGCATGGAACTGGCTCAAGTGAGTAGACATAACCACATTCTCCTTCATGCACAGATCCATAAGCCGCTTCAGCCAATACATTTGACTTGCTGGACTTTTCTTGTCATAGAGATTCTTGATTTTATCCCACAACTGCCATGCACTCTGTTCTTCCTCAAATACATTGTAGTGAACTTGTTCTGTGAGAGACAATACAGTGGTGGACTTGCATAGCTCATCAAGCTTAAGCCACTCCTCATCTGGCATAGTTGCAGGTGGATGCCCGCTTAACCTCAAAGGTTTGATCTGCGATTTCTGCATCAACACCTGCCAAATCCGACTCTTCCAATAAGAGTAATTCATACCATCAAGCTTAATGATGTTGAAAATAGCATGATCAGTGGGATGAACTCGCCATAATGTAGGCTGGAAGATTGTAGACAGTTCAAAACTGCTTGCTGTTTACTGCAGAAAATGACCAAAAAATCACCAAAATCGAGGGAAAATGGCAAGGAAAGTGGAACCAAAGTTACTGCCCACCAAGTACTAGTGAAAGTACATCATTTCAGAGTGTTTCAGCATGAAAAGTCCATGTCAGTCTATACATATATGCTTGCTGTAATACATTTCAGATTTCAGTAAAAGAAAGCTAACAGTGCCAAAATCGGATCCCAAGGCAATCAGATATTACCAAGACCAAAGCCGGCATCATGCAGGCATAGTATAAGCATATGACGGTCGATAAGCATGAATCCAACACCCAAGTATGTCACACAAACATTCGCCAGTGAGTAGGCACACCCCTAGTCAACGGGGCAAAGTGTTCCTGCCACTACCAAAACTTGACACAAGTAGGTGCCAGTTCACAAATATACGGATCCAAAACTGATACCTAGCTCATAAGCATACAGTGAACCAAGACATATGATGTATCATCCCAAAAGGTAAGAAGTCCCAAAGTCTCAAGTGTCTATAAACTGCTCAATGGCATGTAACGGCTCAATGCATAAAAGTACCGCCTGCTCAATGTTTGATAAGCATTCAAGAATGCTCCCACTGGCACAAAAGTCGTGTGTACAAGCTCAAGAGCTCATGCCAAGGCAAGACACAGTGCCAATGACATAAGTCCAAGACAATACATCAATAGTACATCCTAAACATGTAGGCGGTAGAGCATCTGTATGTAGCATCCGTAAGCATGTAAGACATCAAATACATATCAATCCAAGCTCTGACAAGCCAAGTAACATCCAAGACTACTCCAGATAATCCAAAATGCATCCAAGGTGGAGCTTCAATGAGCACTCAAGCTCAACGTATGCATAGGGTAATCAACCGTGACATGAGCATCAAGCCGTAGGCAACAGGTATACATAAGCCCAAGAAGCATCACTGTCAAAGCATATACCAATGTCAATAAGTGTGGGCTGAAATAAGCTCAAGTTTCCAAAAGCATCCATATTCAATGACAAGCTCAAACTCATCCCTCGATGATCAATACATCATAGCATAACCCAAGACATACATCCGGAACCAATAGGCATATGTCAAAGCATGAAAGATAGCTTCAGCCCAAGAGTATTCAGCATGCATTTACTATTATAAACTGTGTATTTTCAGCCCCAAAATCAAGCCAAAATCATAGCATTACATGTAGCTTCAATCCGCCAATCAATTGGGATGTAATAGGCATCAAACCGATTATGTACTCATGCCCAAACAAGCATAGACATACAAATACATGTTGTCTTAGACATGAAATCTGTTGCAGAAGATTTTGTCATCAGAATTTGGCAAATCCGACATCACCATCGCATCCGGAGCGTGCCAAAATCCCAACTTAGACTCTTACCTTGCCTGAATCGGGTTCTGAATGCCCGAGATATGACAAAAAGAGTGATTTTTGGGCCAGATTTTGAAACAAGCGCAAAAAAACGTGAGTTGGCTGGGGGGGTCTGCTGTCCCATGTGTCAACAATGGGGCCCAAAGGGGGACACAAATGAGGGCCAAAGAAAGCCTACACCAAGCCTTAGCAAGCCTTGATAGGCTGGAAGCAAGATCCAGGTGAAGGAAGCTCCAAGAGGTGTGAGCTATGGCTGCCCACAACTTGTTTACAGCCTGTGAGACCTGAGAATTGAAGTAAACCCTGAAGAAAATGATCAAATACCTCTGATGTAATTACCTGAAGGTGCCCAACAATGCTGGGAAGCTGCTTAGGAAGCCAGGGAGTGACGGGAGCTCGAAGGAGTCAGATATGGCTGTTGGGAAGGAGACCCAATGCAAGTAGGGAGTTGATGGGATGCCGAGAATGCCACGAACCAAGCTCAAGATTTGGAAAGCAAAGCTTTGATACCAGTTGAAAGGGAGCGACGGATCGAAGGTTGGACTTGAGAGCTATGGCGGGAGAGCAAGAGCAAGAAAGGGAGAGACTAGAAATGGGAACTCCAACAGTCACAATTTGTGACCGGGCCTTTCTTTATTTAAACTATCACTAAAAGAATAAAGAATAAAGTGATGGCGACAGGCGCCCGCCACCTGCAGTGTGCAGTGGCGATGACTGTCAGTGTAGTAATACATGGGCGGCTAGGCAGAGGCGCCTTTATACCCAATGCTTTCTTCTTTCCTTCATCGTTCTTTCATGCTTTTGGACTCACTTTGTGCTCCCTGTAGGTCTATCTTCTCCTTCCCCCTCTCTTCTTGGGCCTTCTTCTGCATAGTCTCTTTTCTTGAATTCTTGGCCCTTCCTTGGCCAGATTGTGCTTCTTGCTCTCCTTTGTCCTCACTCAGGGTCCTTTTGTTGGACTGATCCTGTCCTTGGCGCGGCAGGGACTGATCCTGTCCTTGGTGCGACAGGGACTTGTCTGCCATTCCCTGACAACTGCCTCGTCATCTTGTGCTTTCCCTAATGCCTCTCTTATGATGGCTGTCAAGATTCCTCTGAAGCCAATGGTGTTTTTCCTTCAAGCAGCCCATTCATTCCAAAAACTTTATGACTTCTTCCTTAGTCACAAGTTGATCTTTATCTGCTCCCTTCTGCCCTTGGACATTGATGGATATTTTATCTAGGCGTTTCATTAACCTTGTTTACATGTTTGATTTCACCTTATCCCAGAATCCTTCCTAGCATGAAGGTTTGAGAGGTTAAGGGCATTTAGCACTGGCTTGCGGTGCTTTACTTTTGCATAAGCCAATCATAGAAGTTTGGATTATATTCTAGGTTGGCACAGCTGCCCATATCGAAAGGGCGGATGCCTACTTGAGTGATGTAGGTGAGAACATCCGTGAGGAAGTCACCAGAGTCGATCTTGCTAGCAATGAGTAACTCTTCCTTAGTTATAATTTGATCTAAGTACGGGTGGGTCATGATGTGCTCTTCTAGGGGTCGCTTATAGTAGATGGTGGTCAACACCCTATAGGAAGTTGGAGCTACATAAGTGGGATCATACTCGGAGGTCTTAATGGCACGTCATTGCTCAACGTTGGTCATGATTTGGTAGCCTTCTTGCTCCCACTGGATTCTAAGAGTATACCACTTGCGTAAGAAGGATGAGTCATTATTATCTAACTTATGATGTTTGTTCAACTTTCGGCTTGGTCTCGAGATATTTTGGCATTGGTGATCAATTCCTCCGTGATGACAGTGGGGTTTTTTACCATCACAAACTCGTATTCCTCCCAGGTGCATGGCATGGAGTGGACATTTGATGGTAAGGATGGATCAAGTAGACTTAGGTCCAAGCGCTCATAGCTCTTAGCGAGTAGGGTGAACGTGGCATCCAAGCACTTGATGCAGGTAATTAGGTCATCTCCTGTGTTTTCTGCTAGGTCTTTAGCTAACATGAGGATTGACCGTCGTTCATGTAGAATGGTTTAAGACCTATTGGTGGGTAGGGTTTGACTAAACTAGACAACTTGGCAGCTGATGGTTGTGGCCTTAGTTGCTCCTGAGAGTGTGGTTGGGTTTCTTGTGTGATGGGCTTGGTTAGAGTCAAGGGTGATGCCGCACTACTAGATGCTAGTGAGGTCTTAGGGGCACTAGTAGGACTTGGCTGAGGTAGTGTGTGAGTAGCAAGGTGCAGTTTTAGTCAATAGACTTGTTTAGTCTCTGCTAGCTTTTGCGTTTGAGGCTCTATGGGTTTTTTAGTTTGAGTTCTTTGTGGCATTGGTGCCATTTGTGGCATTGGTGCTTTGTCTGCTGTTAATCCCAACACGAAGGAAGCAAAAGGAAATACAAAAGATGTAGGGCAAAGGCGGAAAAAATGTAGCTCGACTAAAGAAAGAAGAGGAGGAAAGGCCAAAAGCGCAAGGGCAACCTTAAAAGTCCAAGGCAAATGCAAAAGGGGAAAGGTGCATTTTAAAATACAAAGGCGCTCCCTGAGATCTTGTAAAAGAGTGCCAAGCGGTGGAAAATCCGGAAAGCTAAAACAAAAGACAAAGACAAAGGCCAAGGCAAAGAGAAACGGAAGACAAAGGCACACAAGGAAAAGCGCAAGTCAAGCTATTGTAAAAGAGCGCAAGCGCATCATGGTTTAATTCAAGGAGTGCCGGGCTCTCACTCGTGCAATTTGTAAATGTAGACGGGCGGTGGAAAGGAAGCTAGGAAGATAGAAGGACAATGGGAAAAAGGGCCTAGGCCGGCCATGTAAAAAAGAGGAAAAGGGGATGACTACCCAAAAGAGATTTAGGGTTTTGTATATAAAGTTGAAAAGTGAATGAGAAACTCATTCTTGTGTGTAGCCAAAAGTGGCTCTCCTCTTCTTCTTCTTCTTCTTGTTCTTGCTTCCTTGAGCTTGTGCTTGAGAGAGGGAGTGTGAGAGTGTGAGGGAGTGAGTGTGTGAGGGTGAGGGACTGGGGAGGAGGAGCTCTCCATCTTCTCCTCTCTTCTTCTCTTCTCTTCTCTTCTCTTGTCTTGCTCGCGGCAATGGAGCTTGGAGCGTGGAGCTTGAGGATGGAGCATACTTGAAGCTTGCACTTGGATCGTGGAGCTACCAGAGTGTGCGGGAGAGGAGGCAACTCGATCGGCATGGAGGTAAGCTCACTACACCCATAGATATGGATGGCGCATCGGCTATGTGAGAGGTAGCCATTAGTGCTCGGCTTGGAACGCTTGAAACAATAAGCGGTCCGAGGGTCTTGGCGGTCGAGCGAAAGCTCCCACATTTTGGTTCCGTTGCTAGGACCAACGGATTCAAGCCTTGAGCACTTGCGCGCTTCGAATCGAGCATTGGAGTAGGGTTTTCCTCGAATCGGTGCTTGAGGTAGATAGGTATGAAGCGATGGAGTTTGAAGAGGTATTTGATCTCCTTAGCAAGTAGGTTTTTGTTTTTTTAGATTTAGAAAAGCATGTTGGAGTAGTGTAGGTGATTGCTTTGTGATTTGTATACATTTAGGATAGAAAAAACAAAGAAAAAGAAGCAAATAGTAGGGTTTTTTGTTGCTGTATGACAGGCTAAAACAGGAAAATAGGGGCACAGATCCTTGGAGTGCCATTGATTCGAGCACCATAGTGATTCCAAGCATGTCTGGCATTTCCTTGTAGTGTTTTGTACCTATTTGGAAGGCGCTGGATGATTCGGTGGAGTAGACGTTGACATAGAGGCATCGCGCACAACTCGCGGGCCATTGTCCGCGCCGTCGGACCAAGCCGTCTGAGTCCCAGAATCGGATCACTCCGAAAATCGGACCACCCTCCTGATCCGATTCCTAGAATTGGACCAGTCCAGAATCGGACCGGACCAGTCCCAGAATCGGACCAGCCAGTCCCAGAATCGGACTGTCCGATTACTAGAATCGGACCACCCTGTCCGATCCAATTCCGAGAATCGAACCACTTTGAAAATCGGACACTTTTTCAATCCGACTCCCAGAATCAGACGTGACCAAAATCGGACCACTTGGCTGATCGGACCAACTCAAAATCGGACGTCCGATTCTGATGATCAAACTCCTGAAAATCAGATATTTGAGAATCGGACAAAAAACTGTCAAAATCGGACAGGTATCTAGAACACAAATTTTTACGCATCCAAACCTTGAAATTGACCCCAAAGGCTACTAGAGCTAAAGGCACATCACAGATCCGTCACTGGGCTGAAACTTAGAGCAAGTAGTTCAAAATTTAGCTATAAACGGTCCTCCAAATTGCGCATGGTGTTTAGCGTAATGGCCCTGCGGGCCGGGGGGGACTGCCCCCCCGGACCCTCGCAGAGGGGGCTCTGCCCCCTCCGCACCTCCCCCAAGTAGGTTGGAGGGAAAACATGCATCGTGACAGGTCCTCTAAATTAGACCCTAGTGTAGTAATGGCTCTACACGAGCATGGATCCTCACTTGTAAAAGAGCAACCAAAAGCCCATACCCGAACAGAAAGAAACAGAGACCCTAGAACCTCAACGGGCCAATCTAGCCATCTAGGGCAAAAAGGCCACACCACAAGAACACATGTACATTGTGTTCAAACTACGTCTAGTCAAAGCAGAATGCAACATCAGCAAGCTATCAATGCGAGGATGACTAGACATGACAGTCCTGATGATAGATGTACCTTGAACAATGCTACACAGACGACCCAAGACCTCAACAGAGAATCCACATCGGACTGTGCAGCTAGGGACTCAAAGGCATTTTTCAGAAGGCTTAGATTTACAAGCTAAGACCCGTAAGATGAAGACATAGTACCACTTGCTTATCTTAGGGTCAAACTCACTGTGAAAAGAGAGCATACTATCGATGCTCTGATTGATGAAGGAGCAGATTTTAACATCTTGACCTATGAATCATGGACCCTACTAGGCCAATCAGAGCTCACATCGACTAGTGCAACTCTTAGCCCTTATGGGGGACACCCACAAGCACTCATAGGGAAGTGCAAAATCCTTGCGACAATTGAAATGAAAAGCTTGCCTATCATATTTCATATTCCTCCAAATGGTGCTAAATATGGTAAGGAAACCCTCTTGGGAAGACCCTTCAAAAGGGCGACCAAATGTGAGGCTGACTATGTAGCACAGAGGATAAACCTGACACTATTGGGTGTGAGGATAGTCACGACCTTTAGCAAGGGTGACCTCATCGAACCTCGAGGGAAAGGCAAGCAAGGTGCTAACATAACAGCCAAGCCTGCTGACGAGAGCAAGGACTTGTTGGATGAGTTAATACAAGCACAGGTTGAACGACGAGAACAAGTGAGTGAGGCCAGGCCTGAAATAACAAGGTCAAGAGACAATGCCAAGGATGGGCTTTGGACTTACAAATATTGTAGAAGACCCCAAAAGAAGCCCAAGCCTTATAGACACAGGCATCGATAGAGGGTCAGCACAATCCCGCGATGGATATCCAAAGCATTGCTATGTGCTCAAGGGTAGTATGTAGGTAATCGGTGGATTTGGGTACCAAAATCCCCTGCTAAACCATCTCTATTAGCTAAAGGCAAGATCACATCAAAAGAAGGAAGCATAGGAGGAAATCTAAGAGAAACTCTAGGTCTCGAGGCAAGAAACCAAACATGAGTGTTCAAAAGAAAGAGCCACAGCCTAGCATGCTTAATAAGCAGATGTCATATGTAGCCATTGAGCGTGCACAAAAGCCATTAGTGCCTAAAGAGCCTTTGTTTTTCCAAGAGGATAACAAGCATCATAGGCACAACATTGCTCAGGGCAAGGCTGATTGCTCAACAAAGCAAATGGCACAATCGTCTAATAGCCTCGAGCAAATCATTCGGCCAGTGCCAAGTCCACCTAAGAGTCCTAGATCTCCTACATCCTCTTTTTCCAAACAGACACAGGAAGCACAATAGTGGTCGTCGATGGCGACTACTCACTCCCAATCTATGTCTCCATTAAAGCTTCCAAATACCCAAGGATATGCTTGTGCAACCCAATGTGACCAGATCAACTCATGCTCGATCTATACAGATGAATGCTCAAAGGGAAACAAGAGATGCGATCACTTTTGATCGCCCTAGGGACTTGACACCACAATCCACCAAGGGTAGCCAGCCCACTGAACTAGCTGCTACTACTTCCAATCAGGGAACACAGCAGTCACAACCCTTGGCCATGACAATGCCCCTTGCGAAACCTGTCCTTAGTAGTTTACCTGTGAAGGAGGTGTCGCAACCAACTTCATTAATAACTCCAGCACTTCCAAAGAGCCTAAAGCCTGGGTTGGAAGAGTTAAACACATGGGAAACGACTGAAGAGCTAGACTCCCCCAAAAGGGAGACAGTTGTACCCACACAACCTGGCAAGGCTATTCCGCAGGCCACGACTAGGTCCCATAAGGACCCTCTAGAGAAGGGAAATGCTGAGGCCTGACCAAGCACATCAACGGTCGATATAGCCCAGGGTCATGAGATGCTAGATGCACCTGCACTGACCAAGAAAAAGAGGAAACAACAAAAACAAAAACAGTTGCAAGTGGTTGTGGACCCCAAGAGCATTGAGACTAAAAGCGATGGAGAGCTGGGGAATAAAGCATCAAGTTCATCCACGAATGAACCCATTGATGTCTCTCCTAATAGCGGTGAAACCTCAGTCACATCAGTGTGCTCCGACAAATCAAAGCAGTCGTTACCATCAATGGCTTCTTGCAACACTCTATCCACTGACAATAGAACTCGCATTGACAAATTAAGAGTGGATACAACACTGTCACGACGGGGTGACGAATTTGTAGCGGTCACACCCAGGGAGAACCATGACGCAATAATGAAGCCTCAGGAGAAACATGGAAGCCCCAAGAGAATGAGCAATCCTAGCGTTGACCAATCTTGCTCATATAGGCCTGAACCCCTAGCTATGCTAAAGCTTAGGCAAACTCCTAGAACCTTGCATGAGATAGCAACTTAGCAAGCCCTCGTCGAACATAGAAGTGTCACAGAATGCTTAACTGAGTTGGATGCTAAGCTCAAGGTGTTCGCTCATGTCTATGTCCTGGCAGACATGCACGTATCCCCTAAAGAGCAGCTTGGAGATTACTTATGCTTCCCTTTATCCTGGGAAGAGTAGGAACATCTTGGCGAGCACTATAACAAGCTCTTACATGAACGCATGTGACTCATCTCTGACGAGGAGGCTGACGAACTACGCTTAACCGTGACATTTAATTAAATGCTCTGCCAATCAAATCTCGTAAACATTGAGCAACTAAAGCTATTGTCAGTAGGCCATAGTCGATTTGAACAGCGTTGGTGTGAAAACCGCGTTGCAGTGGCCGAACTAGGAGCTCAGATCATGACAGTATCTGAGGAGCGATTGGCCAAATGGCGGTCTCAAAGAGACCCAACCTATGTGGCACCAACTTCCCTTCGAGTGCTGACTGCCATTTGGGGTACGGACTTGGCTGAACCTAGCCAAGAAAACTCTCTGTTTGATAAGGTTCTCACTGAGGAGGAGTTACATGTTGCCAGTAGACTCGGACAAGGGTCCATGCTGCTCGATGCCGCAAAATATCTATCAGTACTAAGTAAGCTGCCACGAGTGCTGGATGTGTGTGCCACGCTCCAGTACAACCCCGAGTTCTACAATTGGTTCTTATCCTCATGAAGTGACATGGATTCATAAATATGTATATAAATAAATACTGATTTTTGTGTCATCGTGTATAAACAATATCAACACACACAAGCAATGATAGTCAAGCGCAGGGAGAAGAGTTGGGTCTGATAGGCTAAGCTTCTCAAGTCCTCCTCTCATTACGCATTTAAAAGCTGTGTGACCATCCCCACCTCCAAGTGAAGGGCATGCAACCCACATTACTGCCATAGGAAGCCTTGACCAATAACTCTGATGGTATAGACAGGGTGCACCCCTTTTCTATACACCTTCTTCCCTTTCTGATCTATACTTCCAAGGTTGAGCCCTGCCTAAATTCATGACCACTAGCCGATGTAACTCGGCATGAGCCAAGATCTGCTAATGGCAGGAGGCTAAATATACATCACGGGGGCCATCCCTCTATAATCTGTACTATAATCCCTTACATATGAATGGTCTTATCATGTAACAAATCCTAATCCTTGATTTGCATCTTACAGGCCCCCCGCGAGGAAAACATGGAGAACCAAGGGCAGCTAGCTTGCAAGGATGCTCTTCGCAGCTGACGGGAACATGTAGCACACGCCCCTCCGCCAGTGCGCTACGTGCCCACTCTTAAAAGGTACGCCAAGAAATGGGGCCCCAAGCGACATTGCCCCGGATGAAGGCCGAAGAATTTGCGGGCCAGGGGAGCGGAAGCTCAAGGAGGCGCACACAATGTGGCAACACCAGTGGCACAAACCCCCAACGTACGCTCGGGCACCAGATGCTCAAGGGCAGAAAGGACAGCTTGGGACAAGGAAGAATTCAATGAACTATTTAAAGGCATTTTGGAAACGGTGGTGGCTCGGAAACAGTCACCGGACCACCCAGACTCGCCCCGCCTCGTACAAATGGAGTAGCCCTATGTTGAATAAAGGCTTATCAAATGCTACCTGGCCAGGACTTTTTGCCTTTAAATGGTTTAGTGTTGACATGTTCCCGAATTGTATGAACTTTTCATATTTGCATTTAATATATTTCACGTCTTTAGCAAAAGAAAAAGCTAATCAAGCGCAGGTGATAAATATCTAAGTCAACACCATAGAATTCAGATAAGTGATGCCTCCTTGCGTTGCACTGGTTTATTATAGTTGCGGCATATACAATGCATATACTCTCATGAAGTGACAAGTGAATACAGGATGATACAGGTCTTTGTGTGAAAGTATTCAATGCTCGATCACCGCAAGACCATCAACCCCACAAAGAGCCGCGACAAAGCCACGCTGCCGAAAGCAAAAATCACCCTTGCCAACTGCCCACATCGCATAGCCTAAAGCATATTCATGGGCTATGCTCTCTTTCTAGGTCAGGCTCTATAGTTGGCTCACGGCAGTCGTTACCTCAATTGTACCAACATCACATGTGTCGCAAGGAGGTTTGCAATATCTCAAGTGTATCTCCCCATCTCAACAACTGCTTCTCTAATAATGAGGCTAGGGCACAATCATCACTGTAATATCCATTTCTTGAGCCTTCGAAGCTTGACATTTTCCAACCCACCGAAAGGCTGATAGCCTCAACATATTGCAATGGTTGTACTTAGGCAAGTCCAAAAAAAAAAAAGAGAAGAGAAAGAAAGAAAGAAAAAAGCACAAGAAAAAGAAACAAAAAAAAAGAAAAAAAGAGAAAAAAGAAAGAAAGAAAGAAAAAAAGAAATGAAATGAACGAAAAGATAAGAAGCACCCACAATCATAGCACAGCACCTAGGGGTCCTCAAATTAGGTACGTCTAGTGATCTTGATCAATTGGCTTCATCCCTAGTCCCCTAGCCCTTTAGCATCACCCACAATTGTTTAAAACACATCAAGGGTAGGACATACCTAGGGAGCTTGTCTTGCCTATGGTTAGACCTGTCACCCTGACCTACTTGCACAATTCCCTCTTGCACTCTGCCTTAATACCATTGCAATCAATTGTGGTAAGCACTGCACGATTGGCCATGAAATGTATACCGTCCTCATCAAGCAAGTCCAATAGCTTCCAGCTACCGAAAGTGCTTTGTCCCTGTATTTAATTATGCTACATCGTGCAGTCCCAATGCAAAGGATGTATCATATACCTTCACACGCACTTCTTCTCAACATGGACAACTTTGCTTCATCCACACATTGTTATGAGAAACTAGCCCGCGGTCTTCTAACTACCTAATATCTAAGTATGCACGAGCACTCACATAATATCTGCACTGAAGTATATACACAGTTTGGGTCCTCAAGTGTAGGAAAATACTCTCAGCTTGCTTAGAGTTCAACCTGTCTCCCAAACTAATCAAGATATGTCTTGTGCACAATAAGACGACTAGCACTACCCCTTAGGGAGAGACCACATGAGAGGTTTTCAATTGCAAGTATTGAAGACTCCAATGAAGGTGTCGTTCGCTCTTCATCAACACTCAACTCTGAATTCCTATCCTTATCACCCTGTAAGCCTGCCAAGAATCAGCATGCACAAAATCCCCAACAAACCGCCACTTGTACTCCATTAGTGCAACCCCCCCAAAGAACAACCCTACCACCAACTCCCATTGCCCTACCACCTACCACTCAACCCACTAATGTACCAACACTCCGCCATGGCAACCACAGATGTCCTTGCCACCCACATCTTCGGTGCATGCTAAATGCTTGCTACCTACGACGGTGAGTGCCATGGGACTGGCACTTGTCTAGGAGGGGGGTAATGTTAACCCCAACACGAAGGAAGCAAAAGGAAATAAAAAAGATGCAGGGCAAAGGCGGAAAAAAGGTAGCTCGACTAAAGAAAGAAGAGGAGAAAAGGCCAAAAGCGCAAGGGCAACCTTGAAAGTCCAAGGCAAATGCAAAAGGGAAAATGTGCATTTTAAAATACAAAGCTCCTTGAGATATTGTAAAAGAGTGCTAGGTGGTGGAAAATCCGGAAAGCTAAAACAGAAGACAAAGACAAAGGCCAAGGCAAAGAGAAACGGAAGACAAAGGCACACAAGGAAAAGCACAAGTCAAGCTATTGTAAAAGAGCGCAAGCGCATCATGGCTTAATTCAAGGAGTGCCGGGCTCTCACCCATGCAATTTGTAAATGTAGATGGGCGGTGGAAAGGAAGCTAGGAAGATAGAAGGACAATGGGAAAAAGGGCCTAGGCCGGCCATGTAAAAAAGAGGAAAAGGGGATGACTACCCAAAAGGGATTTAGGGTTTTGTATATAAAGTTGAAAAGTGAATGAGAAGCTCATTCTTGTGTGTAGCCAAAAGTGGCTCTCCTCCTCTTCTTCTTCTTCTTGTTCTTACTTGCTTGAGCTTGTGCTTGAGAGAGGGAGTGTGAGAGTGTGAGGGAGTGAGTGTGTGAGGGTGAGGGACCGGGGAGGAGAAGCTCTCAATCTTCTCCTCTCTTCTTCTCTTCTCTCCTATTCTCTTGTCTTGCTCTCGGCAATGGAGCTTGGAGTGTGGAGCTTGAGGATGGAGTGTGCTTGAAGCTTGCACTTGGATCGTGGAGCTACTGGAGTACGCGGGAGAGGAGGTAATTCGATCGGCATGGAGGTAAGCTCACTACACCCATAGATATGGATGGTGCGTTGGCTATGTGAGAGGTAGCCATTAGTGCTTGGCTTGGAACGCTTGAAACAATAAGCGGTCCGAGGGTCTTGGCGGTCGAGCGAAAGCTCCCACCTTAAAAGTCCAAGGTAAATGTAAAAGGGGAAAGGTGCATTTTAAAATACAAAGGCGCTTCCTGAGATCTTGTAAAAGAGTGCCAGGCGATGGAAAATCCGGAAAGCTAAAACAGAAGACAAAGACAAAGGCCAAGGCAAAGAGAAACGGAAGACAAAGGCACACAAGGAAAAGCGCAAGTCAAGCTATTGTAAAAGAGCGCAAGCACATCATGGTTTAATTCAAGAAGTGCCGGGCTCTCACCTGTGCAATTTGTAAATGTAGACGAGTGGTGGAAAGGAAGCTAGGAAGATAGAAGGACAATGGGAAAAAGGGCCTAGGCTGGCCATGTAAAAAAGAGGAAAAGGGGATGACCACCCAAAAGGGATTTAGGGTTTTGTATATAAAGTTGAAAAGTGAATGAGAAGCTCATTCTTGTGTGTAGCCAAAAGTGGCTCTCCTCTTCTTCTTCTTCTTCTTCTTCTCCTTCTTCTTGCTTGCTTGAGCTTGTGCTTGAGAGAGGGAGTGTGAGAGTGTGAGGGAGTGAGTGTGTGAGGGTGAGGGACCGGGGAGGAGAAGCTCTCCATCTTCTCCTCTTTTCTTCTCTTCTCTTCTCTTCTCTTCTCTTGCTCACGGCAATGGAGTTTGGAGCGTGGAGCTTGAGGATGGAGGATGCTTGAAGCTTATAGTTGGATTGTGGAGCTACCGGAGTGCACGGGAGAGAAGGTAACTCGATCGGCATGGAGGTAAGCTCACTACATCCATAGATATGGATGGCGCGTCGGCTATGTGAGAGGTAGCCATTAGTGCTTGGCTTGGAATGCTTGAAACAATAAGCGGTCCGAGGGTCTTGGCGGTCGAGCGAAAGCTCCCACATCTGCCACATGGCTTTGTGTGGTTAAGTTGGGAGCATCATTGGAGTAGTATCCTTAGCCATTCTGCTTTAGGTACCCAAATCTAGGTGTTACCGTCGTAGTAGTGTTGCGCTTGCAATAAGGTTTTGGGGACCCATCGTGGCTTGACCGGTCTTCTTCGCCTGTATCGCTTATTTTGCAGTCTTTTAGCTCTCATGTGATTCTTTTGCATTGCAAGGTTGTGTGTGCCTACTTCTAGGAGGTGGGCCTTTGTGCTTAGGCATCCAATTGAGCTATGGTCCCTGGGCCTTGGTTCTGACTTTTGCGGTTTGTTGGGATTGAGGGTTGGCAGGTTGTGACTAGTCGTAGTCTCCCTTCTTAGACTCGGTAGTGGGTTTCTCTATCGATGGCTTGGTAGGCTATGATGGAGCTGAGCTGCCCTTGTTGAAAGCCATTACTATCCTAACATTGTCAATTGCAAGGTGAATGCATTGCGAATCATAGTTGACCGTGCAATGTGCTTGTTTCTTGAATGCACATCCTAGCAGCAGCAATTACTTACCAGTGGTCTTAATGTTAGGCATCACATAAAAGATCACAGGTAAGATTTCAGTCTTGATAGAGACCGTCATTTTGAATTTTCCTAGCAATGAGGAGAACCATCCTCCAAATGGATTGAGCTTAGTGTCGGTAGGCGGCAATTGGGGTTGCTAGCCAAAGAGAGTCCAATGATCGTGCATAAGGATATTATAGTCAACTCCCTTGTCAATAAGTGCATCAAAGATGTGCATTTTATGGTTAGTCTCATCACTGTGATAAGTGTAGGTAGGCGAGTGCCACCACTTTCTCATATTCATCTTCAACTTTTGTGATGGTGGCCACTCGTACCTTGATAGGGTTGGATTGTCTATGTGAGATTTTAGCCATCATGTAGACTAGCACCGAGGGTGTATCTTTGGGCTTATAAGCTATCCTAACAACTTGCTCATACTCATCTTTGTATGAGAATGGTAGATCTATCATGGCGAGCACGTGCATCCAATCTCACTCATCTTTGGGGCAAGGGATATATTTGGTCAGTGGTCCGTAACGTTTTCTAATTTGTGCATCACTCTTCAGCATGGTGGAGATGGCATCTAGGTTGACTCTGGTGTGGTCTTCCATGTATCCATCACTACTTTTACTACCTCCATTCGATTGCCTAAGAAGATCAGATCGTTGCCCCAGTATTCTATGATCGTTGCCCCAGTATTCTATGACCCATGCATTGCGCATCCAGGGCCGGCCTAACATGATGTCATAGCCCTCATGACTATAAAGTCAACAAAGAATTGGATTCCAGCGATCTTCAAGGGCCAGTTCTTTAATACTCCAAATTGCAGCACTTTCATTCCATTGGCTAGGGTGATATTGAACCTAGCATTCTCAATAGGTAGGTTTCCCCAGTTTTGGAGTACTACGTGGCTTAGTACACTAACTCCTACTCCCATATCCACAATTCCCTTTCTTGTGGTGTCTCCTAAATCTAGGACCGGTAAGGCTGCATGCATTTTGGTGCCTTCCCAAAAAGCATTGACGTGTAAGGAATTTGGCACTAGGTGCAGCGTCAGGATGGGTATTTGAATTACTGCATCAAGAGTGTGTAGATCAGTTGCCCCTTGCTGCATTAGTCCTTCAACCCACTGCTTCAGTTCTTGCCATAGCATTGGATGTTGCCTAAGTAGATCTCCTATGCTTAGGATCACCGGGATGGTCATGAGTGTGTTGAGAGAAGGTCATTAGTTGCTTGCCTCTCTCCTAACATTGCGTTTCTTGGCCAATGGCCCTGAGTGGTTTGTTGGCCCATAGTGTGTAGGCTCTGTTTAAGCAGCACTATTTGTGGCACAATTGCATCTCTCAACTTTGGTCGTGGAGGCAAGGTTGGTGCACTTACGCTTGAGAGATCATCGATATCATCTTCAAATATTATGGGCTCAGCATCCTTTAGGTGCTCCTGGGCTTCTTTTACCCACTCTTTGACCTTTTCAATGGCCTTGAGTTGGTGCTTCAGGTTGGGGTAGTCCTCGACCTTTGCACTCCCCTTCTCGACCATCTTTGGAGCTAACGTTTCTGCTTCTAAATCTGTCACCTTTTTTCTAGTGAGAAGCATTGTGGCACTCTTGGTTTTCAGCATGACCTTTGCGTCATCTTTCTTTCTCCTTCGCCTATGACTTTTCTTTCCAATTGAGGTTGTCATCATTTAGATGGTAATTGTCTAGTTGTTTAGCCACGACAAGGATTCTTGATTGGCTCTTAGAGTCCTAGTTAACCCCTAATCTTGCAAGCAACGAGATTGCCATTACAGCGGCACTCTACTCTACTCTGATGAGTTGTCTAGCAATCGCTTCGTAAGAAGCTCGCTCAACGTGAGATCGCCTTCCAGCACTCTTTCCCTTTCTGCATTAGGTCCTATCATATTTCTGCTTGCTAGGGCTAGCACTTGTTGAATCTTACACATTTCTATGTTCTATCGCAAGCTTTTGGCTTGCTGTTCCTGATTGTAGGCCATTATGCCTTGCAAAGCTTCCTGCACTATCTCCTCTCCTCCTCGAGGTCCACTATGATATCCTTGGAACGTCCTACCATGGTGGTCTGTTTGGGTCTGTAGATCGTAATTGGCGACCAGCTACTGGATTTCTATCGAGAAACTGCCTAGGCCAAGCTCTTCATCACATCCATGGTTAGTGCTTGACTCTGCCATGTTTGCGGTCTCGTGATCCACTAGGTTGATGATGAGATTGATCAAGTCGGGCAGATCCACTCCTCCAATGGCGTCAGTGGTCCTTTCCTAGTCCTATGCTTAGGGTTCTCAATCACCTGACTATATTCAAATTGTAAGGTATGAGTGAGTTCCTTATTATTTACAAACATTTCTGAACTTACACTCACTCAATGTGTGTGTGTGCGTCCTCTTTTCCATGCATCGTGCAAAATCAAGATTTTAGCTTTTCTTAGGTGCACTTCAAGTGTTGGAAAATAATGTGAGTGCAAATACAAAGTGATACTTGTAGCTTTTGCACTCTCATCTACGTACTCGGCCATCGAATAGGGCTTTACGCTTAGTTATTGGCCACTTCCTCTAGTCTCTAGAGTTTGTGCTACATTGTTCAGCTTGCTCAGGGTCAATTGGGCTCTGTTGGTTAGCCTACGGCCGTAAGTGTGCCGAATATATTGATATGAGTGTCAACACTATGCCTGGCTATTCAAATGTGATTTCTAGGGTCAAATTTGCCTCTAAGGATTTTGGTGAATTCTCCTTTGCGGGTGGTACTCTCTATCACCTTGGACACCCTAACTTTGTCAAATTTGATGTGTCAAGATCTGATTTGATTTTGCAGAGTCTGATTCTGCAGTGTCTGATTTCAGAAATTGGATGTCTGATTTGATAGGTGTCTGATTTTAGCTGTCCAATTTGCTTTCTTCGATTCTGGGATTGTCCGATTATAAGATGTCTGATTCTAGGAATCAGACAGGGTGTGCTCGATTGGATAGGTTAGATTGGCCCAATTTGAGTGTGTCCGATGATTTGAGCATGTCCGATTTTAAAAATCGGACAAGATCAGAGTCCAAGTGTTTGATCCTCATGATCGGACGCGTGGTAGTGGTCTGATTGTTGGGGCATTCTATTGTCTGAGTCTGATTTGCTAGGTCCAATCGGAATGGTCAAGTTGGTCTGTCCAATTCTTGGAATGGGACAAATGTAGAGCATCTAAGAGTTCGATTCTGGGAATCACACACTTGAGGATTGCGTCCGATTTTGCCGGCACGTAAATAGCAGGGAAGAAAATCTCTTCGTGCTAATGATTTTTTGCCACGCATGCTAGCAAAGTTCACCAGAATCAAAGGTTAGATGCACAAGAAGGTTTCTATACACCTGATCCAAGCAATAAACCCCTATGGCCTTTGATCGATTCACTGAAAGCACCAAGTCCTGTACAAGCTCTCAAGCTCTCTATCTCTCTCTACTACTGTAGAACTTGAAAATGAGGTCTCCCTTTGCCTCCTAGGGTCTTAAACCCTTGTTGGGCTCAGCCTTAATCTACTTGATCACTCCACGTGCAATCCTAACACCTCCAAGCACTCTTTTTTTCCATTTTTCTCTCTATTTTATTCAGGCCTGCTCAACAATAGAAACCCTAAAGCTTTTTCCTTCAATTTCTTGGTCCTAACCTACTCTAAATGCAACAAAATTCAAAAGCAAAATAGTGAAATGATTTCTCCTACTTGCCTAATCATTGAAAAATCAAAATACTTACTTGTTGCAGAGATTAAAACCCAAAATCTCCTGCCTATCTCAAGCTTTGGTTCATGGATGAAACCCTTATTTCATCACTCGATTTGAGGCATGCAAGTGCTCAAGCTTGAATCCGTTGGTCCTAGCAACAATGGAACCAAAATGTAGAGACGAGCTCAAGCTCACAACCGCCAAGACTCATGGACCACTTATTATTTTAAGCATTTCAAGTGAACACCTATGGCTGTCTCTCACCTAGCCGACACACCTTCGATCCTAATGGGGTGTAGTGAGCTTAACTTGATGCCAAAATGAGTTACCTCCTCCCTCAAGTACTATGGTAGCTCCACAGTGCATGACGCGAGCTCAAGCAACCTCAAGCCTCCACCTTCAAGATCCATTCTCCATAGCCGCATTCAAGATAAGATAAGATAAGAGAAGAGAAGAGAAGAAGAGAGGAGATGATGGAGAGCTTCTCTTTGATCCCTCATCCTCACACACTCACTCCCTCACACTCTCACACTCCCTCTCTCAAGCACACACAAGTAAGCAAGAAGGAGAGAAGAAGACGAGTCTAGTTTTCCACACACCAAAGAATGAGCTCCTCATTC
Source organism: Lygodium microphyllum (assembly GCF_053477565.2). NCBI lineage: Eukaryota > Viridiplantae > Streptophyta > Polypodiopsida > Schizaeales > Lygodiaceae > Lygodium > Lygodium microphyllum. The sequence continues at coordinate 47,693,294 of NC_141142.1, forward strand.
ACTTTTCAACTTTATATACAAAATCCTAAATCCCTTTTGGGTGGTCATCCCCTTATCCCCTTTTTTACATTGTCGGCCGTGGCCTAGGCCCTTTTTCCCATTGTCCTCCTATCTTCCTAGCTTCTTTCCTACTACCCATCTACCTTTATATTTTGGACAGGGGGAGCCTGGCGCTCTTTTACAAAAATTTTTAGGAGCGTCTCGCATTTAAAAGTATGCTTTTGCCTTTGCATTAGCTTTTGAGGCTGCCCTTGTGTTTTCAGCCATTTCCCTTCCTGCTTCTTCCGTTGTGTCCAATTTCCTTTTGGGCCACCTCTTTTAGGTCTCGACTTGCGCTTTTTCACTTTGTTCACTTTTTCTTGTGCTCTGGTTAACAAAAGAAACCCTTTCTTTCATGCAAAGATAAAGCATATTGAGGTGAAGTATCACTTTATTAGGGAGGTACTTGAGGACAAGCGCATTGAGATTTTCAAGATCCATATGCATGATAGCCTTGTAGATCTTCTCACAATGAGTTTACCTTTTGAGTGCTTTGCATAATGTAGAGTGTTGATGGGCATTAGATAATATCTTCACTTTCTTATTATACTCCCATAAAGACACATTGGCCTTCAAGTGGGTGATTGTTGGGATAAAGGACAATGGCCAATAGTTGGGTAGGCACCCCTTGTACATGAATACACAATACAATCATATATGAGTGAAGATAACAAGAAATAAGGGTACCCTTTATGTTGTACCCACATAAATCTCTTGTGTTCTTCTTTCTCTCTCAACCTTATTGCACTCCATAGCTTCTATATTACATCCCACCTTTTCCCTCTCAATGCCCTCTAATTCCTTATTTGGATTTTTCTTAATCTCTTGTTGCTCGAGTTTGTTGTATAATGCTTTCTATGGCATTCGTTTTATATTCTTTTGTAGCTTCTACAATGATTATGGTCTATTCTACTTTTCTTCCCTCAATTTCCACCTTGAATGACTCTAAGAAGTTTCTTTAGTTTGGTCTATCCACCATCTTGGTAATATCTTCATTTATCAGCTAATTTATGATACACTTAGAAGGCTTACATCTTTGGGAATTTAGGATGAAGTTTCACTTTTGTTGGTTTGTGCAAGATGCACTTTCGACACCATCGATGGCTAGACCTTTTTGGTTTCTTGGATGCTTTGTCTAGTATATTTAAATGTTTAAGAGCCTCCTTAAGGTTTTCTCTAAACTCTTTGTCTTTTATAGGATAATGAAAACTTCTTTACAGGTTTAAGATTTGATTTTTAAAGTCTCTTTTGGTCAATTAGGTTCTTAGGTTGCCCTCTTTAGCAAGTATTTTAGGCATAACAAGATGCTTTGACTAATGTAGTTGTACAAGGAGGACCATGCATCATGTGAATCTAATGAGTTTGATGATTTTGATTAGTCTCACATTTGATTCAACATATCTTACAGAACTATATTCTATTTGTGGGGTCTTGTTGGCTCACTTGGAATCTAGGATTTTTCACATTAAAGGTATCTATAAGTATCTAGAGAAATAATAATTTCATGGTGCTAGAATTCAAGGTATAACTTGGCTCTAACATATGTATTCTATTTGTGGGACCTCGTTGGTTTGCTTGGAATCTAGGATCTTTCATAATTAAGCTCTAGGTAGAGCAAGAATAATTTATTAGTGCTCAAATTGAAGGTTTATCTTGGTTCTTCAAGCAAGATATCTTGCCCTCCATGTATTCTTAGGGAATTTTGTGAGGGCTAATGTAATAGGGTTTAAGATTATGTAGTTGGATTCTATCAAACATAACTTCCTAGAGGGTCTTGATTGCTTGCCTTGACAAGATAGAAATGTCTAGTCACGTAGCCCAAATTTCCTCCAACATGCTCAAAAATTATCTCAAGCTATTCTTGGGAACTCCCTAAGGGGTAATATATTTTTCTAGATGGGTTAAACATGGTCTTAGTTTGGTGAAACTCAACTATCAGTGCTCTATTTTCTTTCATTAGCTTGATGCAAGGTTTCCTTTGCTCTATCAAAACTACCCTTGAGGTACTCTTGGGAATTACCTCCTTGAGGGGTGGGATATTTTTTGTAAAGGCCTAAATCAAGACTTCATCAAATGCTATCAATCAAAACAAGATCACTACTTCTTTCTAAGTCAAGTGTTGGATAAAGGGACATGTCTAGATCTTTGAGTCTACCTTAGATGTTGCAAATTGACCCTTGAGCTATTGTTGGGAAATACTTATTGGGTAGGATATCATGGTTTTTGTGGATTCTAAAGTTTAAAAAACAAGCCTACATCAAGGACTAGTCATAGTGATAATGTGGGGAGTTTGCAAGGTCTTTGGTAAGATGGCTTCAATCAAAGATAATTTGAGATCATTCAAAGGGTGTAAGGATCAACTTTTTCCCCCAATCGATACTCTTGGTGTTTGAAACCGATTCCATGAGGAGTAATGTATTCTCATGGATGCAAGGTGGGATCATATTAGTGCAAGTACTAAACATAATGTCTTGGGTCTAGATAAGAATTTCGGTTTTAATGGGATGCCTTTTCTTTCTACAATCTTGATACATTGAAAAATGCCCCCAATTTATTCCATGGCAATACATTGAGAGATACTATATTACTTCCTCTGGCTAGTTTTGATGGCTTTTCAAAGTTTCCAATTTACTAGACTAACTTTTTGCACAAGATTAATGCATGAAGCCTTAAGGGTGTTAATGACTTTTCAAAGTTTGCAATTTATTAGACTTACTTTATGCACAAGATTAATGCATGAAGCCTTAAGGATGTTGATGAGTTCCAATTTGAAAGCATTTGAAGATTTATGGGTATCCATTCTTTCCTTGAAGGATTCCTAAGCATATTTTGGATTTAGGGTTATAAGAATATTTGCACACAACTTGGAAAAGAAGAATCTTGAGATCATATATCATGAATTATATTGAGAAAAATCCATAGAGAAGCTTAACAATGGGCATATATATGAGGTCAAGGGAAAAAGCTTCCTAGAGAGGAAAAAAGCTTCCTAGAGAAGGGAAAAATCTTCATAGAGAGAAAAAAGTGCATTGATAGTCCTAAGTGTGTTCACGCATATTCTTACCAAAATATGATAACTAGTGCACTACAATCACACATATCACTACCAAAATCTGGTAACAAGTGGACTACAATCAATCCATGAGGGAAATAAGCCCAAAGCTTTGCAAAAAGCCTTTAGCTATGGCCAGTACTTTGTTAAAAGATCTAAAGGTTGTCCTATGTTGGCACATAGGCCAAAAGATGATCTCTCTTGCATCGAGCCTCTCCTTACCTATGGCCAATACTTTGTTAAAAGATCTAAAGGTTGTCCTATGTTGGCACATAGGCCAAAAGATGATCTCTCTTGCATCGAGCCTCTCCTTAACATAATAGTGGACCTTAATGTGCTTACTATGAGTATGGAACAATGGGTTTGATGCAACTACCAAGGTGCTCTTAATTGTCAATGAAGATGGTGGTGGCAAACGATCAACATCCAAATCAACCAAAAGGCATACAAGTTAAGCATGCTTACCTATGGTGTGAAAACTATGTAATACTTAGGTTCACAACTAGAAGTGGCCATAGTGGTTGCTTGTTTCTCAACCATGATAAACATGAGTTATCAAACATGAAGTAAAACCACTTGTGGATACATGAGTGTCATAACAAGTAGCCCGATCAAAATCCAAAGAAGTATATACATTTAGTAGTAGTAATCTCCCATTGGGATAAAACACCCTAGTACCACTCAAGTAGCAAAATATAAGCTTCATTATCTACCAATGCTTGGTTCCTAAGCTATAAATAAACTTTCTTATATGTGAGACTACAAATTAGATGTCAAGCCTTATAAAGCATCCAACAGACACATTGTTTGACACAAACCAATGCCTCCATCACACTGATTGTACTAAATATGCCCAAATTTGAAAGATCAAAAGTTGAGTTCAGATAACCAAGATGTGTCTCATTAGGACTAATGAGCACCATGTCATCAACACAAACCACAATGATTAGAGGCACATCATCCTCATGTTTGATATTAAGGTGCTCTCAATTGGACTATTTTGAAAAGCATGTGTAGTTAAGTATGCATGTACCTTCTCATACCAAGCCTGAGGTGTTTGCTTCAAACCATATAATGCCTTCTTCTTATACCAAGCCCAAGGTGCTTGCTTCAAACCATATAATGCATTCTTCAATCTATAGACTTAAATTTTTTTCCCCCTTTTGAACAAATCCACGAGGCCAAAAATCATATATTTTCTCATGTAAATCACCATGTGGTTTTGATGTCCAGTGTACATTCCAACCATTAGGAGCTACTAATGCATAAATGCTATGACTTGCTGCACTTAGCAAGTGGGAGAAAAGGTCTCATCAAAGTTAATGCCCAAGTCAATGAATGCCCTTTTGTTGAGCATAACCCTTTGCCACAAGTCTAATCTTATAGAAATCATCACTACCATTTGTCTTATGCTTCAACTTATAAACCCACTTAATACCAATGGCCTTTTTGCTAGGAAGTCACATAAGAACCAAGTATCATTTTTGACAATGGCATCATGTCTATAGAAGAAATAGGCTCCTCCTTATCATGTAGACTAGAAAAAACCAATGCATAATATCTAATCCATTAGATGAACTATGAGAGCTAAAACAAATGTGACTAGACAAAAATATATCAAGTTATAATCATGCAATGTTTGCACCAACCATTTTGACATCATCTTGGATTGTTCAATCCCTATTCCTCTCATTAAGTACACCATGCACATCTCATAAAAAATAGGCAAATCTATGGAATCATGAGAAACTTGCATAGGTCTAAAAACTATCTCATTTAGTGCTACATTTAACTACCCACCAAAAAGAGGTAACAAAATGTCATAGATATCTTATGAACATACATCTTTCCCTTTGATATATGAAAGTAAGGGTTGAATAATATCTTGCACAAAGATAATATCACAATTGACCAGAATATATTTGTTCACAAATGGTATTATAACCATTTCTTTCAATATTGTAACAAATAAAGATGTATTTCATAGCCTTGTTGTCCAATTTTTTAATTGTTGCACTAGTACCAATGCATAATCTAGGCACCCAAACACATGCAAGGGAGAAGTAGATGGTCTTTTACCATGTCAAGTCTAGTATACAATGACAATCTATAATGCTTTAGTGGGACACTTGTTAAATACATAATATACATTGTCTCAAGCTAGAAACTATGTTCCAAAGCTTGACTTTTGATTTATGCATCATGTCATCTCCAGGAGAGATATGTTCTCTCTCAAGCTATATCATCTTGTTGTGGTGTAAATGACACTGGACATTGGTGCTTTATCCCATATTGAGCTAGATGTGCAATAAACACCTTAGAGATACATTCTTTTAGAATTGAGAGTTCATACTTTACATCTTGAAATTTTTTTAGCTAGGCTTACAAAATGCTTGAAGTACAAAAGTGCTTTGAACTTAGCTTTCAAAACATATACCCATATATGCCTAGAGTAATCATCAATAAAAATCATGAAATACAAGTAATTTCAAAAAGATAGTATGTGTGTGGGCCATAACTATCCCCATGTACAAGTTACAGTCTATGAACAAGTCCCATTGAAAGATCCTTTAGAAAGGAAGCACGCTACATTTTACTCAATATGCAACCCTTCTAAATGTGTTTCTTAGGTGTCTGAAGAGTAGGCAATGGAGACACCATATCAAAATTCTGTAAGCAGTTGTAGCGAATTGCCAAAATTTATATGACCAAAATGTGCATATCAAAGTTTTGGATTGAAACAACTTGTGAATCTACAATTGCATATGCCATGTTTTCCACATATTTACCATAATTATTAAGCTTAACCCACAACATAGTGAACTAGATTGAACAATTGTATCACCATATGAGAGATAATGAATTGTACATCTATACTTGTAAACAAACTTGATAATCAAGCTAAGCTTGGCAAGCATAGACATTGACATTAAATTCTTATTGGAATTTGATACATACAAAGCATCTTTAAGTGTAAAAGTACTATTGTTAATAGTTAGCATAGTTTTGAGAGCTTTTTTGACATGATAAGAGAAATTATTGGCCCTCATGATAGTACTACCCTTAGGGGTAGACTAAAGAGAAGTGAACTATTTGTGTTGAGGAGTAATATACTTAGTGGTATCATTGTTCAAGTACCACATACCTGAATCCATAAAAGACATGTAGAATCATGAAAGGAAAGGTCATAATTGCGTTAAAAATAAAATTCTTACACAACATTTGCAAATTGAGGAAGAGGTATCTATAAATATCATATTAGGATTTTACTTTTTAGCCTCTTTTGTAGCCAATTTAAGAAAGGTCCTTAATGATATGATGTTTTATCTTGTAATACATGCAATAGATTTCACTCTCATTTTCTTTTATGCTTATCAACCTTCTTTGTCTAAACAACATTTCTAGATTCCTTGTGTTTTAGTAGGAAGATAGCTTTTTCTTCACTTTCCAAACTAGCCACAAAAGCTTGATTTGCAGCACATATACTAGACTTCTTTTGTCGAGGTTGTTCTTCTTGTAACAAAACAAAAACCAACTCATCAAACAATAAAGTGTTTGGATTTCCTTTCATCATCAAATGGAGAGTAGATGCAAAAGTTCGGTAAGAATTAAGAAGATAACTGCGAATAGTTTGCACGAGTAAAATATCTAGTAAAATCTCATATGAAGTAATCAACTACTCCTTAGGACCTTTAATCTTTCTTAAGAAACTATTCATAGAGTCACTTTATCCATATGTTCACTCTCCAATTTCTTACACAATTAAGCAACATAGGTCTCATTTCTTTCTTGATACAAACATACAAGTATATCACAAGCCTCTTTAGCTATCTTACATGAGCACACATGTGGGATTATGGTATGTTTAATAGACAATGTAAACAAGGCATGAGCATCTACATCATTGTCATCTGAAGAAATCTCTCACACGCTTGCATAATACTACTACTGGTTCAATTAGAGGCTAAAATGAACTTGAATAACAAATTTCATGATGTTGATCCTATGGGTTAACTTAGAGTATTTTTTAACGTGTGAATGCTTGTCAAATCTCATCCCAACTAGAGGAAATCAAGCAAATGGTATTTATGACTTTGTCCAAGAGGCCAACATGTGCTCTAATACTACTTATTGAATTCAAGATTCTAGGAATGCATACACATAGCTTGGAGAAGATGAATCTTGAGAGCACACAATACAAAGTGTATTGAGTGATATCAATAGAGAAGATTTATAGGACTCAGTATGCCCTAAAGTGAATAGGCATATATACACTGCCAAGGCAAAAAAACCTCCTAGAGAGGGAAAAAAGTACCTTGGTGGTCTTAAGTATTACCAAAATATGATTACTTTTTCTTGTGGTTTGATGTGCTTGTTTAGCTTCAAGGTACTGAGAGGAGTAGGATATTTTTCCTTTTTTAAACTTTTGAAGAATTTACAAGGTTTATAAGGCATAATGAGTAAGCTCGTACTGCTAGGAATATTTGGGTAGCAACTGAGATATATAAAATGCACTAGTAGTATAGCAACCAAGTACCAAGAACTATCAAAATAAATAGGGCGTTAGATTCGTAGATCTATAGAACAATGCGTATCAAGCATGTATCCACCAATAACAACCCATTGACAATGATAGATACAAGGTATCCAGGCTCAAAAGCAAATTAACCCATAGGCATGAATCTTTGCCATGAATAATGTTGCATAAGCTAAAAGAGCATAAAGAGTCTTCCATTAACTCAAGAAACCAAGCTCTGCAATGCAAATACAAATGGCTTCCATTGGAAGCGAATCCAAAATACCTAAGAGCACAAACAAGAAAAATACATCAAGTACAAAGCATTTGGGTGTCTAAAGACATGAATCAATACATATGTAAGCATAAATTGACAATAGGCATTCAACCTGCTATCATGTGGTTATACATTCAATGAAGGGAAAATAAGAAAAAGACATCCATATAAATATTTTAGATATATACTTATGGGATACTTACTTATAATTGTGACAGATTTTCTAGGTTCAAAATTGGTCTTTAAAATTGTATAAATACCCATTATTGAGTTCTAATAACTTAATGAGAATTTTGGATGAATAAACACACATGTAAGGAGTTATCTTGAGTGCTACAAGATGTCCAGGCCTAAAAATAAAAGAAGCAATGTGTTTGATCAAAAGTAGCATTTTCACTATTCAAAGACGATGTTTACAATTCTCTATGCTAACTTGTAGATCAAGTCTATTTTGGTCGATTTGAGTACTTGAATGACTATATTCTAAGTTTAGAGGAGAAAGTTAGAGAGAAAATAAGTTGCAACAAGTTCAGGTTTGGATTGTTGTCCTTAGGGTTTTGATATAGGGTTTTAATAAAGGCTTTCTTACTTAAGGCTTCTAGTTGTCTACTATTGATGGATACTTTAGGCTATCAAAGGAAACATTATTTCTCATTGTACTACTATAGTAGAATACTTTTGAGTTATATAGAGTGTCCAAGTTATCTTCTTGGAAGAGTTTAGTTTGAGCAATTGACTTAGACATAGTGTTTGTAACTTGAGGGTATAGCTGAAGTTGTGCAAAGTCTTCAAGAGCAATACACAAAGTCTATTGAATTTTCTCACTCTTCCATCCGTCTTGATTATTTTCTTCAACCCCTATGGTTTGTGGCTTGATAAATACCCCTTGGAATTTCTCCAACTTGATTCTTTTCTTCAACCCCTATGGTTTGTGGCTTGACACATACCCCCTTGGTAATGTCAAGGGGATATGTGTCAAGCCATAAACCATAGGGTTTTAAGAAAAGAATTAAGATAGATGGAAGATAGAAAAACTCCAATAGTCTTTGTGTAGTGCTCTTGAAGGCTTTGCACAATTATAGCTACACCCTTAGTTTACAAACACTACATCTAAGGCGATTGCTTAGACACCAAAATCTTCCAAGAATATAACTTGGATATTCTAAGCAACACAAAGGATTCTACTACAGTAGTGTAATAAGAAACAATGTCCCTTTGATAGTCCAAAGCATCCACCAACATTAGGAAAGTAGAAGCCTTAACGTAAGAAACCCTATATCAAAACCTTGAGAACAATAGTCTTGTCCTTAACTTGTTGCAACTTGTTTTCCCTCTAACTTTCTCCTTCGAAATTAATATATTTTCATCTGGGTACTCAAATTGATCAAAACAAACATTTTTTTAAAGCACATAGCTTTTTTGTATTTTTAGGCCTGGATGCCTTGTGTGGCTTTTGTCCATGCATAAGTTATGCGGGCATATACCTAGTAGTCACACTGTGCGTGGTTTGGTCTACCCATAGAGCATAAGGCAATAACTGTGGTCACTCCTTGATCTTTCCTATGCAAGACTTAGCCAAAGCCTTGACTATAGGAGGATGCCTCTTTTGCTCTTTCCATTCTCCTTTGGGTTATAACCTGATGTCAAGGCTAACTTGATGCCAAGCCTAGAGAAAAACTCCCTTGCTTCATTAGCATCTAGCTCACCTCTATCAAAAACCACTTTGCCTACACACCCACACTTGCAAAACATCTCTTCAAGATGGAACTTATATATAGCACCAGTTGTCTTTGTCCTCAATGCTCTACCTTCCACTTGATTGGCTAAGTCTTCTCTTGCCAAGACAATCTACCTCATCTAACATAAGTCAACTAGCATAGTCAACAAGTCAATCACCCACTTGTAATGCAAACATAATGGATAGGTAGGATGTAATTGATCTCTCTGTCTAATTGAAGAATATATCTAAAAATATTTTCTCTCTCAATATACTGAGAAACCTCTCTATACATTCCCTTCCACCAATAGCATTTTTTAATTTTCTCAAAGGTCGGCCACACTCCTCTATGACCTACCCACAAGCTTTCGTGAAAGTCCTTCATCACTTGCACTTGAGTAGATCTATTCACAGACTACTCTCAATGGTAGCCCACCTATCTTCTTTGGGTATTTCCATAATAGCCCATCCTTTAGGAAGTATCCGTAAGCCTTGCATCTAATTCTTTTGAACTCAGCATTAGTCCAATTTGCCTTTCTAGTCAATGTGGTTAAGTGCTGTCCAATTTGTAGCCATTCATTTGCATACAATGATTTTTCAAAAGCTTCTACTAATGCATGACTTACATGGTACAATTGTGCTTGAAGATTTAGCCTCATCATCATCTGCAAGTAAGCTCTCATCCTCATACCTTGCTCTTGATAGTGTATCTACAACTCGGTTTACTTTTCTTGCAATATGATTAAACTCATGGTTCATAGATTTTATATAGTCTATCTAGCTAAGCATATCAATGTTAGGTGTAGAGCAACTAGTGATCACCACAAACAAGGGTAAACAATCTCTCTCTAGAACAATATGAGCTCCAATAAAGTACTCTCTATCACACTTCAGGGTAGTTACTACAACCCATAACTCTCTCTTAATTTACAAATACCACCTTTGTCTATCATTTGGGACTTTGGCTTCAAATCTCACTATATACCTATTCCCATTTGCATAATCTTGCCCTATTTCCCATCCAAAAATAATGGGAATGGTATCCATTGTAATTAATATCAATCTACTATATGCACAATTTACTTTCTTGAGTGTTGGTGCAACCTGCAAGGGTTTCTTATTCTCATAGCCTTGGTATGTCTTCTATCCCAAAATAATTTTTGCCCTTTCCTGAGCAATTGATACAATCATATGCAATATGAGCAAAGTGTGGAATCCAAATCATATAGAAGACACATGCACCAATAAATCTCCTGAGCTCTGACATTGATGAACAACTCTCCACAATCTTATCTATAGCATTAGCTTTAGTAGGGGAGAGTCTCTTGCCATATGGATCACACATATGTCAACTATGAGTACCTCATTCACTCCAAACATTGACTTGTGACTTGAGAGTGTCATGTTTACTTTCTCCAATATAGATAAATTTTTCTCATAATTTGCTATTTGCATTGTAACAAAAAATTTGCAACCTCACTATTTAATGCCTCATTCTTCTCTTTCTTTTCATAGCCTTTGATTGGCACATCATCTAGGAATGGCACCATCAACTGAGGGATAAAATCTCTAAGAACCTTGTCCATTGCATTCATCATGTAAGCCACATAATTCTAGCTTCTTGTGGTAGATGACACATCTTGATCAAGCCCAAAGGAGTCTTCAGAGTAGTCAAATCTCTGCTTTCCAAAGCTAGTCGGAATTAGTTTCATAAAGTTGCTGTGTAAGCTACATAAGGGCTTATATGGTTTCAAACAACCTCCCAAAGAATGATATCATACGTTTGGTGCCTTTATGAAGTCTTAGGGATACATTAGAAGTGACACTAACTACTGGCTGTACACTAGGAAGGCTAGGGATGGTAGCCTTATGGTTTTCATTATTTATGTGGATGACACATTGATTGTTGGAGATTTAGTCATGGATTGGATGCACTAAAGAAGGGGTGAAATGAAACATTTTCTCATCACATTCTTGGCGTGCACATGATGTGAAATAGGGACAAAATGATACTCTATTAATCTCAATACGAATACATCACCAAGGTATTGGAGCATTTCAATATGGAGAGGAGGAAGGCAATAATTGTTCCATTGCCTCCATATTTGAAACTTGGTCAAGAGGATAGCCCCGAGTTAGATGAGTAGAAGGATGAAATGGCCAAGGTTCATGGATCTGTATTTAGTAGCTTGATAAAAGCCATCATTGTTACATGTCCAAACATTGCATGTGTAGTGGGAGTCGTTAGTAGGCATATGATAAACCTTAGCAAGAAGCATTAGGAGGTAGCAAAAAGTACCTTGAGTACTTGGACGACACTAGAGCTATGTGCATATGCTTCGAAAGGAAGGATGCATTTGTTCTTGGATATGTAGGTGTTGATTTTGCAAGGAGTATAGACTCTAGGAGGTGTACTACAAGTTTTTCCTTTACTTTCATAGGTGGGGAAACCTATTGGATTTCTTGTTTATATCCATGTACTATTTTATTTACAATTGAGAATGAGTATGTTGTAGCCATTGAGAATGAGTATGCACTACATTATCTACTAATGGCCAATAGCCAAGTGGGCATCCCTTATATAAGTACACATTATAGAATTATATACAAGTGAAGATAACAAAGAATAAGGGTAACATTCATTGTACCCACAATACTCTTTTGTGTGCTTCTCTCTGTCAACCCTCTTACACTCAATAGCTACTTCTACCTCATATCAGGGTGAACATTGGGGGAGATGTTGGAGATAATGCTCCACACCTCATGTAACTATATAGGTAATTGTTGACTCTATCTTTGTGAGCCCCCCATATGAGGAGAAGGCATTTATGGGTAAAACATTCACTTACTAGGTCTTGATTTCAACATTGGATGGCGGTCGAGTGTGGCTAGATAGCTAGGCACCATTATGGAGGTTGGTATATTGCTAACCTGGCTACACGCATGAAGAGCCATTCCTACACTAAGGGCCTAAAGGGTGCGGTTATACTAAATACCATATGTAATTTATGGATATAATGAATATACATTTAGTGGTTAGTTTTGCACTTGTACTCGAAAAAGCATGTATGTAATGCTCTATTTAGTGTATTAGTGTGTGGTGCATTTTAGTTGTTACAACCACACTTTTCTTTATACACAACAATTGCTCTTGTATGTTTCTTGTGTGCTATCAAAGCTCCCTAACATAAGCATATGGTAGGGAGCCTCATCTATAATAATTGAACTTTTTTGATTCTCCTATATGATGCAGTTGCTAGATTGATTTTCCCTTGAGTTTCCATGTAAATGGATAACATCCTTTGTTTTGTTGATTGGTAATGTTCAAAGAATTGCTAAATAGTATGGAATCTATCATGCTTCCCTTCATAGGCAAAAACTGCATGCTTTTGAAAAATTGTTAGCATTGCTTCGATCTCTTCTAGTTGATTCTTTAGAGGATGCTCTATTGGTCTCACTATCTATGTGGTCAATTGATCTCATCAAGCACTTTTAGATGCACTCTTATTAGTAGGCTAAACTTGCGGCTTTGACAGGGGGATTGTAGGACAATAGCTATCAATTGCATTAAAAATTTCAAGGGTTGCATGCCTCTTTCACATGAGAGAATGTGGTGCGCTTGCAAAATTTTGTTAATTAAATGGTTGTGGATCCCCAAATTATTTTCCAAATGTGTTGGCAATACTTTAGGGATCTTCTTGGATAGCAACAAACTATTTTAGATAGCATTGCTCATGGTCAATTTGTGTTTTATGAGTTGTTTGGGATTAGATTTTCTTTGATATTGTTGCTAGTTTGGAGGCTGATATTCGGGGTGATGAGGTGATAGATGTCTTGTTGCATTTATCAAAGGAAAAAAGTCATGCTTAGGATGATCTTACAAATGAATATTTCAAGATCTATGCAAATCCTTGATGGTGCCTTTGATTGCTATGTACTAGGAAGCTTTGACATTGGGTATCATGCCTAGGTCATGGAAAGAGGGTGTTATTGAGTATATTCCAAAGGTTCCATCCCCCTCGATGTTTAAGCATTGGAGACCCATTTCGTTGATGGGTAGTATGTACAATATATTATCTAAGGTCTTGGCTAGTTGCCTTCATAAGGATCTTGATGATATTGTGCAATTGGGCCACTATGATTTTATCAAGGGGAGAAACATTTTACATAACATCTTAAATGTGCAAATGAGTATTGACTATGTGTAACACACAAACCAAAAATTGGTCTTGATTTAGATGAACTTGGAGAGAACCGTTGATTACCTAGAGTGGTCTTTTGTTACTCAACCTATGTAGAAGATGGGGTTTGAATCCTAAATATCTCACTTGATATACACTATTAGTAGGAGTTAATCCTCTTGAGTCATGTGTGATGGTGGCATTATTGATCAATTTGTTTAATCCCAATCAGTCAGACATGGCTACCCCTTGAATCCATTGTCTTTTGCTCTTGCAAAACCTTGTTTTGACAATGTTGTTGCATTTGGCTAGGGAGTTGGTGGGCTTGTCTCTTCCTTTGCATTAGTAGTTTATTGGGCAAGCATTGGTTGATGATACTTTTATGATTCAAAAGATTGATTGGAGATACTCTTTGCAAAGCTTAAGATATATGGGACTTATTTGCTTGGGCTTTAGGGCTATATATTAACACCACCAAATCAACCATCAACTATACAGAATGTGATTTGCAGCCCTCAGGGTGGCAAATAGGGTTGTACCCAAGGAAAGCATTGCAAGACACTCGGATTATCCTTTGAGTGTGGATGTTTTTATTAAATAATTGATGGATTGGATTTCTACATGGGTGGAGGAAAATTGTATTTATTGGGAATTGCAAGTAGGACCTTTTCACATGTGACTGAAAGTGGCTTGGATAATTATGTTGCCCATGCTTTTCTATTATTTACCTCTATTACCTTAGTCCAAGACTAGCTTGAGGGATACCACTTGACCAATCTATTTCGTGCTTTGGAAAAAGGATCATGTGCATTATGGCCTATCTTGAATTTCATGAGATCACATTTTTACACCCAAAAGAATGGGGGGTGGTGCAACCATGGATGTGGAGACTCGCATAGTGGCACTTAGATGGTTGTTGTTTCAGGTTATGTGCTTTGGCCAGTAGCCTTGGGTCTCCATTGCACGATTCTTTCTTGAAAATAGGGGTATTGTGTATAGGAATACAATGATACAAGGCTCTAAGTGGCATGTTCTTAATGCTTATTAGCCAATTAGCACCAAATCTTTAGTATTGTTGACTCACTTGGTACACTCCTTGAAAGTGGTGCTTTAGAAATTAAGTTGGCATCCAAGTGATGATTGTTTGCACACCAACTCTATGCAAGTTGAATTGCTTGCTATTTCTAAGATTATTTTTTGAGAAGAAAATCAACATGCTTGATCTAGGTTTAATAAAATGACAGAGCTTGGATCTAAATGCAAATACCCTTTGAGAAATAAACACTAGTACAAAAGCAAATGAGCTGGAAGAAAAACTATGGCAACATAGCATCAAGTGTTTTGATTTCTACTATATGCCATGATATTCTTTCAAGGATGTGCAAAATTTTTCTAGGCTAACCAAGAAAGAAAAGATAACATTGGCACTTCTCCACTACTTGAGACGAGCAAATTTTTCTATCATGTTATCTTTTCTAGTTTTTGAGTTTTCAAAGCCATCCTTAGACTTGGGAAGAAACTTAAAGATCCCAAAACCAAACATGAATGAATCTGCAAAGGGAGTAGGTTTCTGTAACATTTAAATGCATGATGTTTTGTTGGTTACTTTTGATAGACCCCAAGCTCCTTGACATGATGCCCTAGCTCTTAGCTTCATAATCGTGAGGTTGTGGGTTAGGAGCATCTAAGTCCAAATCTCTTGACCATGTAATCAGCCCTCCTTGTTAGCTCTTTTGTTCATTTGACTTGTGATCCTAAGGTTGTGCATTAGGAGCATCTATATACACATGGTGTTTTCAAGCAAGTCTAATTTCTTGACCACATAATCAGCCCTTCTTGGTAGGGTCACCAAAGAAATCAATCTCTTTTGTTCATTTGACTTGTGAAGCTAATCTATTTGCCCATAGGAACAATGCCAACACAACTTTTGTTCATTTTCTAGGCTAACATTTGCAAGGGAGGCATACCCTTGTGGATGTTCAAGTCTAACACAAGGAGAGCAAGAGGGGGCCGGGGGGGGGGGGGGGGGGGGGGGGGGTGCGGGCAGCGCAGCACGTGTGTGTTTGGTTGTCTTACTTAGCAAAAGAAAAGAGGAAAGGAAACCCCAATACTTGGAAAATCTTAGGGTTTAACACTTGGGACTCTTTAAAAATTGGCAAAAGAAATTCTCTACAATGCTGTCTTCTGCCCTATTGTTTGCTGAAATACATTATCATAGTGCAGGGATTGTAAGCTGCTTGTACAAGGTAAAAAGGTTTAATGCTACCCACCTCATAGCATTAGTTGTGGCCTTCTGTCTTTATTTCAAACACATTCACTAGTTTATCAAATTAGAAATGCCAATAAGTATTTTGTCTGATTGGCCATCTATTTACACACAACAAACAAATGCTTCCAAAAATATGTTAAGTACTTTAACTAGGCTGTTAGCCTGAATAATTGTTATTGCCCATCTAGGTTGCTAGACATTCATTGCCATTTGAATATATCGTGGAATACAAACAGATTATTTGCCCTACATTGCAACACTTCGTTCCAAGATGTGGCAAACGCTGATAGGTTAGAAATTTTCCAGGTTCTTGAAAGATGCAGCATCTTCTTCAGCAGAACCCTTTTTAATTTAAAAAGGCCTAGCTTTTTAGAACATTTTCTGTAAAGGATACATGTCATTCCAGAACCAAGCAATGGATCTGTTTCTTTCTTTCTTTCTTTCTATCTTTCTTTGTTACACATGCCCAAGCAATGCAGTAGTGTTGGGCACGGAGATGAAACTCCAGTTTTTCACATTGATACAACATAGCCAGTCACAATGACATGCATGGCTAAGAAGAGGCTTCCCAAATTTCTTTTCTGGGGGTGGCAAAATCCTATTTTTCTGCCAGTTGCTTTTTTTGAAGCACAAGGGAACGATCCTTTTATTGATGAATGAATCATCCAATGTGGATTCTGGTGTGTTCACCCCATTATTTTTACTGAAAGAATTGGTGGAATGTGAGCCATTTTGGCTTGTGTAAGTACTTTGCTTGCCCTGCGCAAATCGATCAACCATTACAGTTGATTGAGGGCAAGTTCAGCCACCTGTAATGAGTAAGCCATTTATGTAGAGGCTTTGTAATGACTATATAATCTGCAGTAATAGCTGGGCTGCAGAATCTTTTGCCTTTTTTACACTTGGCATTGGTTCACCAATGCATTCATCAGTCCAACCTCGCTCTGTAGTGAGAATACGGACTGAATATGTGAACCGTTTTGCATGAGCAGGGCCGCCTTCACTAACACACCTATAAAGAAAGGAAAAGGCAATATTTCAATCTCAACACGTTCAGGCTTCTTTACTTCAGACAGCATGTCATGTTAAGCATGGACCTGCACAAAGAGACAATGTCTAACATACTTGTACTGAGGCATTGGCCATTGACGCCTTAGACAAATGTCATTGAGTAATTGCCTGGTAAATGTTTGCACCACCTTCTTTGAATCTTCCCCATTAGGTGTTTCACCAGCTGCTGCTTTTAAGGCTTCTTTCTGCATAGCTTCTCTTTCCTTCAATTTGGCCAAAGCATTCCGTGCTGCTAATTTCTGTGCCATCTTCTTTTGCGGATTTTGAGCCAGTGCGACTTGCACACCATCTACAAGTACCTCCACAGTGGCAACATTACCTACCCTAGAAGACTTATACTCAAGGCCTTCTGCCTGCTGTTGACATCGTTCTTGAAGTTCACGCACAGGATGCATTGCAAGTGTATCTTGAGTTACCATTGGTTGCAGCAGTGGTTCAAAAACCTGAAAGGAAAATTTGGTGTCATCAAAAGAACATCCATAGAACTTCCGAAGCAAATGATAGATGTGCTGCCTATAATACAATGAAAATCTCAACGCACCCGCCAGACTTCATCTGCACAGAGACCATTATCAAGGAACATTGCACCAGCAATAGATTCTACAATATCCCCAAGAACTTTTGGAGCCTTGAAATCCCCAAGGCCGAAAGAATTGGCACCAGGCTTATCTAGCTCAGCCTTGATGTCTTTCACAAAGTCACGAATCTGCAATCCAACCTCCATTTAGCAAAAAAGGTGATTCAAACTTGTTACAATTAACTATAGCTTCAGATTACTGTGCACAAACGCTTCACCTGAGCTTCCAGAGCTGAAGAACCATGCCTCAAATGAATATGCAGTACATGTTTAACAGCAACACGGGCAAAATTTTCATTGTTGACTGCTGCAGCTCGAAGGTCGGTCAGTCGACCAGGGGGAAGGTCAGTGTACGTGAAGAAAAGATGACGTGTTATGAGATGATCTAAAACAGCATCTCCAACAAATTCAAGGCGCTGATAGCATGGGACACCTGATGCTGGACGTGATGCATGAGTGATAGCCTCCACAAGAAGGCTTCTTTCTGAGAAATTATAATTGAGAGACCTTTCTAGCCCATCAAAGTCAATGCTCCTAATTACAGTATCAGGAACAGTGCAACCTGCTCTTGCCCTTTGTCCCTCCTCTATATCATAATGTGATGGGATACCAATCCAATCCATGAGATGTGTCGCGGCCTTTTGGCCACTTTCTACATAGTATACACCAATTAATGCTTCAACAACATCAGCAAGAGTCTTACTAGATAGAACCCTATAGGAGCTCAAATCCCCTTCAATCTCACCATCCTCTGTACCATCATCTTCATCATCAACCTCATTCTGTTTGTCAATGATCTCTTTCTCTTCGCCATCACATTCCAATCCGTATGAATCATCATCTTTTGTATCTTCATCAAAAACTGGGGGCACCCCAGGAGCTGTCCAGCGACATGGGGCAAAACGGTCAGCTTGGATATATGCTTGAAGGCCTCGATGAAGTGCCTTCTGGTAAAGCACCATATTGCTGACGTTCTGCTGCCTCATGCGAGTGAGCTGCCCCTCATGTTTTTGGGGAAACTTCAAAAACAACCACCGGCTTACCACCCATTTCAAGTAAGCATCACCTAGTAGTTCTGCACGTTCATAGCAAAAAGTCTCTTGACAAGAAGCAGCTGTTAAGGCTTCTAACACCTGAGACAACATGATACAGTCAATAAGAATCTGCTCTTTCATTAAGTACAACTCATCAATAAAAGTGCTACCCATGTAACATCAACTAGAACAACACTCAATGTGTGCTTTATCACGCTGGGATTTTTTGCTTCACACTTTCTGGAATCTTGCTTATATCTTTCACCCTAGTAGAACACATTGCAGAGGAATCCTACACTTCTTAGATTCACCAGAATGTGATCAAGAAAATACCTTTGATGCAGGAATCCGGTAACCAATCTCATGCTTCAGTTGTATGGCCAGCAGCATGCTCTCCACTCTTCTCATGATTGAAGGTAAACGCTGAGCACCTCTAACCAAAGGACCAGGCAAGGGGTGTATTAAACAGAGTTCAGGGGGTAGCATCACATAATATGTCTTATCTTGGACCTCCTCAGTGTTCCCTGCTGCTCCTAACCATTGACAAGCGAAGTCAGGCAATGTTTGCTACTTGCACCCATTTGTTACCTGCTTTCAAAAGGCACAGCAAGCTCCACCAAAAAATATTAAATCTGACTAAAAAACACGAGTCAAATGTACCTTCTGTAGACTCAAACCGTGGAGAAAGAAGATTTTTACAATGTGAAACTCCCCTCCCTCTTATAAGTGGTTGCTTTTTGCATCTCAAATCTCGTCCATATCTGTACAAGAAACAAAAACTAAGTGGAAGAGTGGCAAAGGTAAGCCAAAAACAGACTGACAAATGACCGAGACGTTACTTTTGTTTGTAGTAATCTGCATATGAGCTATACTCTAGAGGCCCAAGGTAACCGTCTTTTCTTGGAAAAGAACTCTCAGCATTCAACTCAAATTGTATTGAATCCACATAGAAACGCTTTCCAGAATGGGCAGCTGTAAGAATTTTTCCAGTTAAATTACTGATATGATGAAAGCCATCTGCCATAAGCAACATTCCCTCTTTAGCAGGAATCTCCATCTCATCCTGTATAATGTCTGTTGAAGGAACCAGACCAGAAGCCTTCACTATATCAAACTCTGCAACTGCTCCCCTTTTACCGTAAGTGGGATGGGGGAGCCTCTGGCCACACGACAAACTTGAACGAAGCTTGGCAAATCCATATTCTCTGCGATCTCCACCAAGAGCACGTTCATCCGTGCCAAGAAAAACATCTGGGCGTGCACGCTGCAGCGGATTCTTCCAAGCATCGGTTGCCAAAGTTTCCTCTATAAGAGACCAATCAATTTGTATGGATGAGGATGATTTCTGATCCATAATAGGAACAAATAAATATGCTTTTGAAGAATCCCATGGTGTTGTAGAAGGTTCCACATCCACATCCAACACGATGCTCATTAGACGGACATGGAAACACTTCAATTTGTCCAACTGCTCAAAGTAAACAAATATCACATCAAAGATCTCACACACACACACACACACACACACACACATCGATTAATGGAAAACAATGACATTAATTATGAAGAATGTACAAGAGTCACACGACTATTGAGTATCACCCCCCTCCTCTCTCTCTCTCTCTTTTGTACTGACCTGAGTTCAAATCTCCCTTTTTATATACCAGATTTCTTCAATTGTGGAAGTTCAAGATTCGTTATTAGGGAAAAGTTTTCATATAGAGGCTGCTTATTGGGGGTCTTCCCATTGGGGATTTGCTGTGTGCTAGCAAGATCTCCATGGCCACTATATTTTTTACACTACATGTGATGAGACCTTGATTCATTTTTTCGTATCTTATCCTATTGTGAGACAGATATGGAACTTTATTTCCCATGTGTGGACCTCGGTGACACAGCATCAAATGGCCATTCGTTCTTGGGTCATGAGCAAGGTGCCTTCTTTGACCACTTTGCATCCCAATCAACTTTACCTTTTTCGTTTTTTGATATGGACTATTTCTCTGGCACATTTGGCGCACTTGCAATGCCTTTATTTTTTATTTGACCTTGGGTATCTGTGGTCATGGTGGCCTATGTTCGAGGATTACTGTTGTGGCAGATTTCTTCCATGGTTTTGGTTGCTGACTTGGTCCCCATGGAAGTGGTTGCTCCATGGTTGCATATTGTCACTCCACTCCTATTGTGGCCCCCTCATGATATTTGTGTGCTGTGTTTTGGTAGCCTTTTGGCTTCACTTGTGATTGCTATGCTTTTCTTTGGGGGCCAAAATGCCTGATGTAAATATTCTCATTTAGTTTAAGCTTCTCCACCTTGAGGAGTGGGGTGGGGTCAGGGGATAGAGAGAAAGTGGCAGCCTTCTACGTCGAGTCCTCAGCTCTGGTTTGGTGTGAGGGATTCAACACTTTTCACGTTTTTCATAGCTTAGGATTGCAGAGGAGAATGAGCACCTGCAGCCCTGGTTAACGTTCCAAAGACCAAGAAGACTTTTTGCGAGGGAAAAGACTGCAAAACGCATACTGTAGACACAGTGACTTAGTAGAAGGGGAAGGACAGCTTATATGCTCAAGGAAAAAGGTGTTATGACCACAAGCAATCAGGTTATGGGGGTCAAACAAAGCCTCTATTCCACAAAAAGGCTAAAACCACCAAGAAAATTGTCTTGAGGCTGCAATGCAAGTCTGCAAACATGTAACACATCATCATATTAAGAGATGCAAGCATTTTGAGATTGGTGGAAACAAGAAGGGGAAGGGAGCCATATACTAATAGTGTGTGGCTCATTTTAAGAGTTCCTACTGTCGTAGTAGTTATATGGCATGATCAATTTTGTTGCAGGTTTCCATGCCTACAGTGTGTGTATGGAATCAGAAACATGATGAGATGAAAATCTGAATTTGTTGATGGAATCCGTTTAGAGAGAGAGAGAGAGAGAGAGAGAGAGAGGTGTGAATCGGTGTGGAGAGAAGAGCGGGAGCGATGGGGAACGCGACGTCGCCGCCTGAGCGCTCTGCCCTGCCGTCCGCCGTCTAACCTCCAGGTCCTGGTCGCCGTTGTTGCCCGTCGGACATGCGGATCCTGGCAGCTGTCACTGCCGTCGGACCTGCCCGCCATCGCCTGTCAGCCCCCTGGCAGAGCTGACTCTTCGCTCGCCCCAGGTACCACCGCCCGTTCACGCCTTTGTTCACGCCTTCGCTCACACCTCGCGCCTGCTCGCTGGACGCCTGCTGCAACTTCGTCGACTTGGTCTGCCCGCCTGCATCGGCGTCTGGCGTCTGCCCCTCCTGTCGAACGCTGCCCTGCCTGACGACCGCCCTGACTGACGTCTGCCCTGCCTGTCGTCCGCCCTGCCTGACATCTGCTCCACCTGTGGTAGACTCCTCTGTGGCCGCGTGCGGGGCTGACACAGCCACATTTACGCCTCCCCCGTGTTTCTCCTGTTACCCGGCACCCCGGGTCATCTGCCCCTCGCCAGTCAGCCACCGTGGTGGTCGACCCAGACTTTTAACGCCTGCAACCTGTTCGTGTGACGTCCTGAGGGTCGTCCTCCGCCGTGTGTGAAACCAGCTTATAGGGGTGCAGATTTCTAACTCAGCCGACAATGACCTGCACTGTGCGTCAGTCCTCCTTCGAGATCAGCTCGTCATACAAGATGGCTGGTTTGGATCTGGATTTCATCGACCAAACGGTGGCAGCACTTGGCCCGGATTCTGATGCTGAGGAGGATATGGTTCCGTGCACTGAAGAGATGCCCCCAGGTCCTGACATCCAGCCTGCGGGTAAACGTACCAAGCATACCTCAGAAGAGATAGGTGTTATTCAGGATCGTTCCTATGCGCAGGTTGCTTCGGATTCTGTGGACTCTCAGGAGGTGGACTGGGAGCATCTGCTGGAATTTGCCAACACTCTGCTTGGCGAATATGTTCAACATAATCAGGAAGCCTTCTCTGACTCTGCACCTGACGATGTTCTGGAAGCTACCGTCGACCCAAAAACTGTCCTACGCTCCTTTTCGCTGTTTTATGATCGCGCTGTGATACTCTTCTTCACTGGTCGAATCCCACTGCTTTCCCGTATTCGCCAATGGCTGCAGAGTCTGCTACAAGGGGAATGTGTTGAAGAGATTTTTGTTGGGTCCCGAGGTTTTTTTGAGGTCCTCTTGAACACTGAGACGCACCGTGCTGCTCTCCTGTCTAAACTGCCTTTGTTTTTTGATCGTCGGTTGGTTCATGTGGTTCCATGGTGCCCGATGGCAGATTTTCAGCGCCTCCTGCAACGTGAATGCCCTGTGTGGGTAGAAGTGGAAAATTGTCCGGCTGTTTATTGGCCGCTATTGAAGGATGCTATGGCCGCTGTGGGCACGGTTCTGGTCCCTCCCAGTCTCAGGGCTGTGAATCGCAACCGCTTGTGCATGTTATGGGATACTGCAAGGAAAAGGCCTGCTTGGTTACGCCTCAATTGCTCTGGCATGCATATGTTACACTTTCGTTTGAAATGGGGCAATTTTGCAGGCCATTGCTTCTCCTCTGGACTGGACAGTTGGGACACTTTATGGCCGAATGCCCAAAGTAGCAACACATTTCAGATGCAGGCCATGTTGCTCCGCCCATGGAAGATATGGTGTGTGATGCTCCGTCGCTGGATACTATCCACCCGCCCCAAGTTTTGGCCAAAGGTAAACAACAGGTTTCGGGTCTGGATTCCCGTGTCACTGATTGGGTTGAAGTACGTGCAAAAAAAAGGCAACAGGATTGTTGCTGGCATGGAGAGTACTGTGCCTACTACCTCACAAGATTCCATGCGTACATATATGCGCAGGAAGGAAATGTTGTCTTCCGAGCGCTCTGCTCCTGCTATGGTTTCCTCAGCCCCCCGTCCTCAGCCCGCCAGGAAAATGTATTCGGATCGTCTAAAGGGTCTCTGCTCCTGCTAT
The DNA here is from genome assembly GCF_053477565.2 of Lygodium microphyllum. NCBI lineage: Eukaryota > Viridiplantae > Streptophyta > Polypodiopsida > Schizaeales > Lygodiaceae > Lygodium > Lygodium microphyllum. The sequence continues at coordinate 47,716,960 of NC_141142.1, forward strand.
GGTTTCCTCAGCCCCCCGTCCTCAACCCGCCAGGAAAATGTATTCGGATCGTCTAAAGGGTCCACCTGCAAAGCTGGCTTTTGATACTAGAGGCAACGTCATTACCCCATGGGACCGTCGTTATCCACGTTCCAACCCCAAGCAAGCAGATATGCCGTCTACTTCCAAATCTGGTCCTCAGAACTCTTTTGCGGTGTTGGCATATTTCTTGGATGAGGGAGTCCTCGACATTCTCGCCGATAAAGTCAAATCGAGGCAAGCTGTGCCTCGTACCTGATTGTGTTTTGCGTACACATGAAAATAGCCATGTGGAATGTGCGAGGAATTTGTTCTCGACACAAGCAACATGCCATGTGGACTGCATTGTATGAGAATCAGTGGGATGTCCTGTGCGTTGTTGAGCACAAGAGTCACGGTGACGCCGGAAAAGTTGTGGATTGCCATGGCTTTCGTTTGTTCTATGCAGGAACACAGGCCATGCATTATTCGGGTGTGCTCATGATTGTACATGCCAAATATTAGCCTGTTCTTATTAAAAATGATGTTCATGGCCGCTTTTTGGTAGTTGAAATTTTATTCGAAGGGGAGATCTTATGGTTACTTGGCCTCTATGCTCCGAATGATTCATTCTCTCGCCGGGAGCTTTGGCAGACTTTGCAGACCTCCTTGTCACTTGGCAGACGGGGCTTCTTCATGGGGGATTTCAATATGTGTGTTGATTCTTCCCAGTCCACATCGGAGCACTCGGTAATGGATGCGCCGAAAAGTCGTATGTGGCATGAGTTGGCTCTTGCTGTTCTTAAGCAAGATCTCTGGTCCTGGCTACACCCGTCTTCTACAGGATTTACTTTCCATTCGGCCCAGTATGCAACAACATGGTCGCGGTTGGACCGTATATATATCATGCAGAATGATGATTTTTTGCCTGAGATGCTCGAAATAAAAGTGTTGCAGCAATATGCCTTGTCGGACCATTTCCCTCTGCAGTTCGAGTTGCTTGCACAACCTATTGCACCTTTCAAGCAATTTCTGGAGAGACTCCCTTTGCGTTTCAACTCGTCCTACTTGAAGCATGCAGTTTTTCAGGGCTATATGCAGCAATTGCTTGATAGATTCTTCTTGGACTTTTCCTCTCAGGGCACTGCGTCACTTGAAAGATTGCTCTCTAATGTGCAGCGGGTTGCTCGGCAGTATGGGATCTATCATGCCTCTCTCTGTCGGCGCCGTCGACAGGCAGCGGAGGACCTGTTGGTTTTGGTTCGCTCCCTGCTTGCGGACACTCCGGATGATGCATTTCTGCTTGCACTGGCCATGCGGGTGGCCGATCTTATTAAAGAATTCCAGTTAAAATCGTATCAGCAGGCCAAATTGCAACATCTGACAGAGACTTTGCAAGATAGTGCATGTCAGACCCATAAGTTCTTTCGAGCTCTCCATGCCTCTCCTGCTCGAAAGAATATGACCAGACTCGAGGATGCAGAAGGCCACCTTATCCTGGATCCACAGACTATTGTGCATATGTGCAGGAATTATTTCCGTGACCTTCTCGGTTCCGCTTCTCCACCTTCAGCCCAAATTACTCAGGCCCGTTCGGTTTTTTATGACCTGGTCCACAATCAGCTTCCGCAGGACATGCAAGCTACTATGGAGTCAGATATTGGTGAGGCAGAGGTTATGGACGTCTTGTTACACTTGCCCAAAGATAAAAGTCCGGGTTGGGATAGTCTCACCAATGAGTTCTTTGAAGCTTTTGCTTCCCAACTGGCGAAACCATTGCAGGCTTTGTTTCAGCAGGTGTGGGAAATGGGGATCATGCCTCCCTCATGGAAACAAGGACTTATTAAACAGCTTCCAAAAGTTCCTTCGCCATCTAAGTTGACACAATGGCGCCCAATTTCTTTGATGGGTTCAATGTACAAAATCTTTTCCAAAGTAATGGCGAATCGGCTCCATAAGCATCTCCCTGCCCTTGTGCACCCTCTCCAGTATGGTTTCATTAAGGGCCGAAATATTCTACATAATGTTTTGAATGCCCAATTGGCCATTGATTATGCCAGGCATTCTAATCAGGAGGTAGTACTGATTCAACTGGACCAGGAAAAGGCTTTTGACTATCTAGACTGGTCTTTCGTTGTTGAACTTATGTCTGCTATGGGCTTTGGTGCTCGGATGTCTCGTCTAATCTACACCATTAGTGCTGCGGCGTCTTTGCGAGTCATGCTGAACGGAGGTGTTACTGAGCCATTTATCCTTGCCCGTTCTGTCAGACAGGGGTGCCCTTTGAGCCCTTTATTCTTTGCCCTTGCGACACATCCAGTTCTTTCCATGTTATCACATATGGCCGCCTCTTCTCAGTTGGCCGGACTATCGCTTCCTACAGGACAACACTTCATTAGCCAATCCCTAGCGGATGATACCTTTATGATTTTGCGTGCGGACAAGGATAACCTTCGAAAAGCATTGGATGTTTGGGGTCTCTTTGGTCAGGCGTCAGGCCTTCGTATCAATGCGCTCAAATCAGCCATTCTAAGCTGCACGGAGTCGGATTTGCAATCCTTGGACTGGCAGGGTCTGGTTGTTCCTCGTGGCTCCATTGTCAGGCATCTTGGATACCCTTAGGATGTTGATGTTCTCCCAAAGCAGCTTCTGCAGTGGATTTCTCAGAAAATGGTGGCTAAGTTTATGTATTGGAAGTCTCAGGCCTGGCCCTTCCATGTTCGCCTCAAAGTAGCCCAGATAATTATGTTGCCAATGCTCACATATTTCTTGCCATTGTTGCCCTGGACTACTACGACTCTAAATGCTCTTACTCAGTCGATTCGCTTCATGCTATGGAAGAAGGACTCATTGCATGCAGGTATTTCCTGGATCTCGTGGTCGCATGCGTGCACCCCCAAACGCATGGGTGGCGGAGCTATTTTAGATCCCCAAACTCACATGCAGACACTTCGTTGGTCTCTTTTCCGCGCCATGTGCTCGGATCATCATTCGTGGGTCGCTATAGCCCGTTATTTCCTTGAGCGCCATGGGCTTCTGCATGGCAATACCCAAATCCGGAGTTCTTGGTGGCATGTTCTTAATGCTGATTCGCGGTTCTCCAGTTCTTCTTCATCGTTGCTTACTCATTTGGTATGTTCCTGGAAACACGTCCTTCAAAAGGCTCAGTGGCATCCAACAGAGGATCGCTTGGCTACTAACTCTTTTCAATTGGAATTACTGGCAATCTCGCGTTTACTTTCGTGGGAAGGTAAACATGAGCTTAGACCACAATTCAACCGGATGGCACGTTTGGACTTGTCTTCGGTTGCAGATGCCACCCTTGCCAGTCGCAATGTGCTTATATCGTTTCGTACAGCTAGGCGGCTTTTCAGGATCCCTCGTGGATATAGGCCTTTATGGGAACAACCTTTGACGGTGCTCCAGAGCAGACAACCCTTTCCTGCTCTTGCTTCGGATCATCCCCGGCAGGATTGGAATCTACAAGGCCGGCTGAATTTGAGCAAAGCTTCTGCTAACCAAGTGTATCATCTTCTGATTAAAGATCATCAATGGCTAGTTACTAAAGCGAATGCTTTGTGGGGATTGCATAAATCCCGGTCATGGTGGAGGGCAATTGTGATGGAGGGCTGGTTGAACAAGACACCCTTTAAATATAAAGTCTTTCTTTGGAGAGATGATTGGGGGTCTTCCGCTTGCTTCAGCTCTTTCCAAGCGACGAATCTCCAATGGCACCTGTTTCTTTTGCACCACTACTATGGAATCCGCCCGCCACCGATTTATTTCTTGCCCCGTCGCTAAGAAAGTCTGGTTATTTTTGTCGGCTGTTTGGCGAGGGGTGGTTGGTATCACCCTGCGCCCCTTTGATTGGGTTTTTGGCCAGCCCAAATACCCTACTCCCGCACAGCCACATATGAAGCTCATGTATCACTTTTTTCGATATTGGGGCTGTTGGCATAACTGGACCATTCGGAATGCTTTTCTGTTTGACTCCGCCTATAATGTTCAGCGGCATATTGTGAGGCTTAAGGGCCTCTTGTATTGGCAGTTAGCTCTTCTCCATCGTTCTGATTTGCTCTCTACGGAGGACTTCCGTCCTTGGCATATGGCAATTTCCTCCGCATCCTTGCCATGACATTGTAACTTGTAGTACTTAGAACCTCTTCACATGATGGCTTGGATTGTCGTCATGTATCTTGTAATCAAGTAATCTTGTATTTTTTTCGTAATTAATACAATTACCTTTTACAAAAAAAAAGAGAGGTGTGAATCATCCCCGCAATCAGGATAGGCTGCGGGATAATCCCATGCCACCTAATGCACGAGAGTTTAAGGGTTTTTAGACAGCACTGTTGTAAGTGGAGGCTATGGCAGTGCCTCTAGAAAGATAATTATGCCTCCAAGAAAGGGGGAAACTGTGTTTGTGTCTAGATTCTAAAATCCTCTCTAGACCTTGGTGATAACCTAGGATATGGTCCAAAGTACCAAGCTCAACCTCACATTTCTCTTTTAATGATTTAAGTAGATCACTAGTGAATTGAGTAAAACTCATTTCATTTTTTATGGGTATTCTACTAAGGGAATTTACTCCAATATTGTATTGCTGGCATTCACTATTTAGCACTCCTACACTCCGACTGGTGGTCACAGACTTGGGATCCGTCTCCGGTGGACGTCTCACTCCAACATTGCTCTGCCCTTGAGCACACTGTACACTCTTATATTCATTTACAGCATTCATTCACTTCAAAGTTGTGTTCTCTCTCTCCCTTCTTCTGTTTGTGTTTGAGTTTTGAGTTTTGGCCTTTGTGCTAGTGTCTGTGTCTGTCTCTTTGTGTTTCTATCATGGTCGTACACTCCGTGTGTCCTCGGTGCAAACCCTAGCAGTTTTCTTCACAACCCCACCCAACCAACGCAACCTATCCCTATAGGTAGACCCTTGATAAGAAGCCTCTATATAAAAACTTTCCCTTGGTAGGGAAGCTTAGCTTTTTGCAAGTGAAGCAATTAATCATGCCACTTGGCTTTACTATCTTGAGAAGACCAAACTTTATTGCTTTGTCAGTCACCCATCTCTTATCCTCGACCATCTTATGATAAACTAGATCACATGATCATTTCAAGAAATCATTTGACCACACAAAAGCCTAGTCCAACCATGGGGATGAAGGCTAGAATGCAAACAAAGAGGAATGCCACTGAAGCCATTCCTCCAAGCTGGTCCAAATCAGCATGTAACTCCAAGGAACCCGAAGTATTGATGGATACACCAAAAAGAATAAACTTCAGATTGACCAAGAATGACAACACATATCATATAGTCCTCAAACCCAATCATGCCATCCTTTTAGGCTAGTAAAGCAACCTAGATGTGACCAAAACCTCATCTTGCAATGAGTTAGCCTCTTTTCAAGAGTCATTGGGATGCCAAGTAGCAAAGTGAAGGATGTCCTTCCAAGAAGGAATCAAGCTTTTGTGTGTGTGTGTGTGTGTGTGTGTGTGTGTGTTACAACAAAGCAATAGCAATATGCACTTTCATTGCATACTGTCAAGATCTACAAAGTGTATACAAGCTAGGACATGAATCGGGATCCATGAGATATCAAGACTAATTAACAATAGCCATTGAAGGAACATGGAACATAATAAGTTATGGAGAGGTTGCACTTCTTGTCTCCAAGACAATTAGGTAGATGATTAGCAAGGACTAATGCAAGCAAACTTGTATTGCAAGTGTCGAAAGCACAACTTGGTTGCCATCCCTTTCACCATATCCAACCATATACCTTCTTCATGTCGATTGAATGATATACTTAGCTAAACCAACCATTGAACCTTATCTGCATGATGAAGGAGGGTGCATGCAATGCCTCCTCCCGGTTGTTGCATAATGATTTAAGAACCAGAGCTATATTGCATTGCTGGCTGCACTGAAGATGATTTCCTGTGGGCCCACAAGAATAGTCCCACGACAGCATTATATAGGAGTGTTTGAGGAATATGAAGGTTTGTGAAATATTCAAAGTGTATAAAAGGCAGCTGCAACTTGGCAAAGGCGATTACTCCCTTCGTAATGCCATTTGAGTTACAACTCACTTCTCCCCCAGGTCATTCCGTGGCATCACCCTGCAGAAATAGTTTTCATAGCAGCAGGGCAGGCCACAATAAATAGTGGCAAGGCTACTTTCTCTCACAAACCAGCCAAGCCTGAATAAAGGTGGTATCATAGCAGCATGTTATCTAAAGGACCAATGCCAAGCCAGCCAGTTTATGGCAGTGGGATTAACACAATCTTGAATAGAGCAGAAATTATAGTCAGTAGGTATTGTGACAGTAAGGTTTAGGTATACAGCAAATGGGACTCCTTTTTAAAGGTATAATGCCTGCCATTTAATCAGAAAAAGCCAGTTCACATGGCACAATTTATTGGTGCAATGAGGGGAGTTTGCATGGTAGTATTCCAGGAAAAACCTTGCAACTAGAGTTACAATGACTGTGTGTGACTCGTTCCATATTTAATCCAAGAAACATGCCACAGAATTGATATGTGTATAGCACCAAACACTTTTGTGCATGAAGAAAGAGTAAACCCACCAAACATCCTGTACCATCATATTTATGGGATCTATGCTTGGGAGAGGTGGAACCAAAGGGGACCACCTCCCAATATAGAGGTAGTCCCATGGTACACACCATTGTTGATTGTCATAGCAAGAGGTATAGATTTGGCTTGGCTTCATGGCCAATTCCCAAAGATTCTGCTTATAAGCATTGGTACAAAGTCATTGGATTATAAGCATGGATCAATTTTTATAGTAGCGCATCTCTACAATCATCAATTTTGTTATGGTTGAGTGGTAAATGACCACAGATAGTCTTTTCACTACTGGTTAGTGTTAGCATTAATCTTCTTAGGCATTGCAGAAGAATAATCTCCCGCCTTTTTTTAAGAGAGATCTTGACAAAGATGCACTTCAGTGATTAGGGCAAAGCAATATTTCCTTCACTTAGCGTAGCCTTCAGTGGGCATAGGACGACTTCAAGTCCTTTTTTCCATCCATCTTTCAAAGTTTGTAACAATTTTTCATGCAGCCCAGTTCCAAATAGGTTCTAAGAGCCATTACATAGTGTCAACCAGTCACACTGGTAATAGTAGCTGGGCTTATGCCTCTTGGCGCAAGTCAATAGGCAGCTGAGAGCTGCATTATAACATACAGCTTGGAAAGCAAGCTCATATCCTCTGGATGCATGGTGTTTTTTCCTGCAGTGTATACAGGGCTTGCTTCATCAAAGGACCATATCCATAGACCTTGTAGTTCTATCTTGTTTTCTGATTTCTAGTATCCATGCTTAGCAAGGCGTAGTCAAGAGACAAGGGACCGCTTATTTGCTTCACGTGCAGGGGAGGATTATTGACAGTATCTACCGACGAGTCAGGCAGAAACTATTATCGATGCTCTAGATTATGCTCATCTGTAATATTCGGACTTTCAGCAAAGTTAATAGGCAATAGTCATCTGCATGCGGATTTGAATATGGGGTGGTAATCTGGTAATGGAATGCCCATTTCCAGCGGGTTCCAACCTTTGATCTTTGATAGCTCATGGTGGATGAGGTAGATCAAGGAGCTATTTTCAAAATAAGTGTATTCACTATAAATCCAATTAGCTATTCGATTTTTATAATGAAATTCTCCTGCATAATTTCTATATGTATCTTTTATCGGTTTGATCAAGTCATTTGTTGTTAGAAACGACTGTGGAGTTAATGTGAGAATGATTCCATATGATATGCCAAAGCCTAGTCTGAATACAAGAAAATACCAAAGCTTAAGAACAGAGCACGACTACTACATGGCACCATACCCTTAAGTGCTACACGTGTGGGCGTGTGTGTTGTCATTGTAGCCATAGTGCTTATAGTAGTTGTGATGGTGGTGGTGGTAATGATGAAAGGAAAAACCTGGACTACTTGAAGGCACATAAATACTAAACAGGAGAATCAACGTAAACCTTTTAGACCATAGGAATCATGCAAGAAATCTGACTGGAATTAGTTGCATAGGAGTGAACAATTTGACAGCGCCTTCAGCCATAACTTATATCAGTTTGGTGTAATTGAAATTATTATCCTCTCTTATTCTTTTATTGTACTTGTGTGCAGTGTTATCCTGTATTGTGTCATATTATCTTTTATAAGAATTGTGGTGACTGTTATATTCTAATAGATTCCAAAACATTGATTGTGTAGTGGTCTTGTTCTCAAGTGCCTTCTTCTAAGAACACGAGCTCTTTTATACATGATTTTGTCTACTTCTAACGTGATAAGCGCCCCCTCCTTGCCAAAGGAATATGTGATGAACAGGCATGTGCATTATGAACACCAACTTTTAAAATAAGAATGTGGACTTTGTGGGCAATGCATAAAACAGACCAGAAAACAATATTATGTACTGACATTGCCTGAGATAACAATACAGCCTGGAGAGCATTCCCCTTGGAAGATCCCAACAAAAAGCAGGCAACATACTTCAAACCTGTGTCAACGAGAGGTCCAATGGGCCATGAAACTCAAGGGAAGCCCTCGTTGTCATTGTGCGGGCAACAAATAACTCCATCTCCATGCACAGGACCTGCAACAAGGGAAAAAGTTGAATGGTGCTACTTAAATGACTGCAAACTTCAGGAATGTGTGAATCTTTACCTCTGAGTCTAGCTCTGCTCCAAAAACCACAGCAAAATCTGAAGTCTGTGTCAAAAGGGCATCTTTTGAGAAACCCAAGTTTGGACATCTGATGTTATACATAAAAAGTCGCGTAACAGATTGTGATAAGCCCTTGTTCATCAAGATCCATTCACCCTGTTATAGAACAAGGTCGTTACCGTTTTACTCAACCTGCTAGAAGACATACTCCTAGCATATGTAATAGGCTAGCAAAATCAATGTAGTAGATAATACAGAAACCCATTCACAAAAAGACCACGCAGGCACTTATATTAACACTAGGCTAGAAAACAATCGGGTGTAAATCTGACATGCGAAAAAACATCTCACTCATTTTGACATGCATTAGTGTGAGCTATTACTTTAAGAACATTTGCCACCCCTTCTGGGTAAAATTCTCTATGGCGTGCTGTGCCAGGAACAGGCTCCCCTTCCTCAGTGCTTTCTAATTTGTCACCCTCCTCATTGCTACCAGTATCAGGAAGAAGAAAATCTGTGATTGCTCCCATCTCATGTAGCTTCTTGCAAGCCTCCAGGCAAACATACTGTGTGATGGAACAACCAGAAGAAGATTAAAAGTTTTAAACATAGGGTAATAAGCCGAGTTTTAAGAAAGCTAATTTTCACATATTAACTTACCTGCTGCGCCAGCCTCATAGAGCTACATACTGGACCTGCTATCTTTTCAAATGGTGCATTGCATGGCAGCTGCAGTTCACAGGAATACTCCACAGACCCGCCATCTTTTTCATGCTTTTGCATCCGAAATTCAGGCCGTAAGATTGAATATCTGATAGCCAGAAGAGAATTTGAAAACATACCATAAGACCTATGATAAATGGCAATGTTGAACAAGGTGATATTTTGTTTGCATCAAAGATGCACTTTTAAGCGACAAAACTAGCCAACTTTTATGAATCCAAGGCGCATGTTCATCTGTTGTTTCTACAAAAGATAATTGTTACCTATATTGGGGACATTACAAGGACTGTGAAACCATACATATACACAGGTGAATATACTGTATTTTCTAAACATCATCAACCAAAAAATTGTTCTCTTTTGCCAGGGAATGTTGCCTCCTAATAGGAGACCAGGGAACTTGTTGCATCCATCTTTCCTTTCAGACAAGAGATCTGGAGCAGATTACATCACTCCAAAAGCTTGAACTCTAGACCTGAACCTTATAAACTCCATGTCTGAGCTGAAGTACAAGGCTACTACCCTCAATGAGTATGCATATAGAGACCACACATAAAGGCAAATCATCTTTGAAGAGACACCAAGGTGCCATGTGAGGCATGGTACCCGTTACAATGTGAAAGATCTTGCTTTAGATGTCATCATGTGAGTGAAAAACATGATGGTATTTCCATCTAGTTAGTATGACTGAATATGCATTGAGTAAAAATTTTCCACTCACTGACTTGTTATTAATGCAATTCTTCAAATGGAATCAGTAAGCTGCACTTCCTGGTTAACAAAACACTTTTGGTCACTATGTGCTATTACTGTAGTCTTTGGAGTTGAATGAGTAAGCTGCACCTTGTGACTAACATAACACTTTTGATCACATGCTACTACAGTCTTTTGAATTGAATGAGTACCTTGAGTATCATGGTTAACATAACAGTTTTGGTCACTATGTGCTTAGTGCTACTACTGTAGTTGTCTATCTAATGCACCCAATACATTCTATCAACTCAACCTTTCTCCTCATGAAAGGATCCCTCTCTGAACAGACTGGAGACAGAGTGAACCCATCCTGTAGCATGCCGCTGACCAGCCCCAGCTGATGCTGCCTGTATCTCTCACCACCAGAGTCCTGTCACCTTCATCATTGCTGCAGCCTCCCCCCTCTTGAAGCTGCTTCATGTAGCTCCAGTCCACAGTTTGCTGCCTCAGCCCCATCACCCCTGACTATGCTACTGGTCCACGGCCTCTTTCCCTTTGTGTTTCTCAGCTCCTGCACGCCTTGTAGCTCCTCCACACAATCCTGCACCACTGCCTGCTGTGGCAATTGCCACAACAACCCCAAGCCAATGCAACTGCTGCCCCTTCCTGCTGTCTGCAACCCCCTCTAGCTGCCGCCCCTGCCAGTCTGGTGCCCTTGCAGCCTACTGGGCTTTTGAAGGCAGATCCACCTCTTCTTCTCACCTTGTCACCCTTGATCTCAGCTGTCTATGTGCTGCTCCCTTCCCTTGCAGCAGCCTTCCCCAAATCTTACAGCTCCCCCAGCAGCTTGCTCAGGATGTCTAGAAGAAGTGCACACAATGGAAACCTCTAGTTTGAGGCCAGCACAACCAAGGTTGCAACACTAGTCAAACATCTGCATGTGATCCTCTCCTCACCTGTCTGCTTCCCTTGCAAACTACTAGGCTTGTGGTAGCAGCTCTGCCTCTTCTTCCTGTCTCACCACTCCTACCGTCACCTGTCCATTCCGCAGCCTTGACATTCTCTCGTCACACCCAACTCCTTCACATTTCTATTGTTATAGGCCTTGGTAACGTGAGAGGTGTATATTTCATGGTGTAGGCTCTTTATTGGGCACCTTTACCGGTAGCTCGGGTGGCCCAGTTAGGGCCAGCCCATTTGTTTCAGATCTCATCCTAGAGCATGTACATACTCCAACCCTTCACTTATAGTATTGGGTCATAGAGTACTGCTAGTCATCACACGTGCCATAACCCGTGCTTGTCTTGCGTTATGGCTTCCATTGCCCATCCATTCATTTTTAAAGTTATCTCTTCACAGTTCATTCTTGTCAATGTTCAAAAAATTGAGTTATTCTACTTCTGTTGCTCATTCTCACATGGTATCCAATGAGCCAATATTGCTGGTTTTGTAGGATTGTAGTGCTGTTTTTCACAGTTTTCAGGTCTCCAATGCTGCATTTTAATATTTTCAGGCTTGCTGCATGGTGACTTGTATCTCAGCTGGGCGACCTGATTTGCTGCTCCCTGAGCTGCTGAAACTCTGTGTTTTCACTGCTGGAGCTGGATATTACTGTGTTTTGCTGCTGCAAGCTCTCGTGGAGGCTAGACGACTTTCTCCCCTGTTGGGCCAGTTGTTTTACATCTCTATATGCTGGAGACATTGCTTTTCTCCCTACCCCACCTGCGTTTCTGCTGTTTCTTTGGCTTCTAGATGCTGTCCCCTACCTGCCTTACAGCTCAAAGATCTTGTCTGCATGGATGGCCTACTTTGGACTTGCATTTTTAGGTTTTTTTCTGCAGAGAGGGTCTCTCCTATTGGTAGGTACGATTTTTCACTACACTCACATCATTGCTATCCCCAACTCTATACTTTGCTATTGCTTGTGTGTGTGAATTGTGTAATTGAGCTGTTGAACCTTCTGATTTTTCAAGCATGTTGACCAAAAATACCCGAAGTATCTCTTAATCTTTCTATTCTCCAGTCCGCTTGGCTTGAGATTTCTTCACCATGGGCTAGTGTTGATCTTCTTAGGGTTCCTTTTTGAGCTGAGAGGATGCTTGGCCTTTGGTTTGCAACTACAAGTTCTTCACCTTTTGCATTGACCATGTTTTGAGCTTCACGGATTCATTCTGCATGTTTGGTTGTCTTGGAGAATTCTTTGAAGGATAGTGGCTTCTTGCATGTTTCATCATGTCTTCTTGGTGGCTGCTTTCTAGTACCATTTGCAGCCACATTTGTATGCTAAAAAGATAAGATGGTGTTGATGCTTTAGTGGTGGTCATGCAGACCCATAGTTGATGGTAACCGATGTAGAGAGGGTGAAACATGCCTTCCTTCTTGGATAGGGTGGTGAATAACCTGACTAAGCACTAATTACAGCAAGAGTAAAATTAACATAGACTAAAGAAACAAATGTTACCACTTAATCTTGGATAGTAGACTCCCAATTGGCCCCAAAATTGGAGAAACATGCCTTCCTTCTTGGATAGGGTGGTGAATAACCTGATTAAGCACTAATTACAGCAAGCGTAAAATTCACATAGACTAAAGAAACAAATGTTACCACTTATTCTCGGATAGTAGACTCCCAGTTGGCTCCAAAATTGGCGCTCCTTGCAGTATTTCTTTAGCTTCCATTAGAATTAGATGAAGTACACTAAGATTTTGCTCCAATCTCCTTCACTACACAATGTCTCTCGCTATCAAAAATGAACAGCTAGCCTTCAATCTGATTTGTCCCTCAATCTAACAAGGAATTGATCTCCAATTGACCATTCACTAGTCAAAATGAACCCACATCCAATTGGGATGGCTAGCTTCTTGAAATCTCTGGCAATTCCTTGAATTCCAACTGCTTACTTCAAGTACTAAGCCTTCAATTTCCTAGCATGGGTCACGAGGTGGCTGGTAAACTTTGATTTCTGCTGTGAAATTAGGGTTTACAGAGGCAAACTCTTGAAGTCAGCACCTCCCAATAGTTGTAATGGTTGTGACTTACTGAGGAACTTTGGGAAATACTGGATAATGACAAACATAGCTAAGAAGAGAGAAATCTCAGATTTCTATTGCAAGAAAGTGCTCAAATTTGCTGTTGCCCTGCTAGAAATGGCTGAATGATTGTACCCCACCATGAATATGAGCCCCATATACAAACACATGGCCTTGTGGACCCCAAAATTGTTGTCACCTACTTGTAGATACCCTATAGCCTGATCAGCTACTAGTGGCAACTCTCTTTGATAGTCTCCAATGGCTAGGTTGATCACCAATGGCTGGAAAACTATAGTAGCAACTCTCTGTCCTCTCCCAGCCTCCACAACATTGGAATGAGGCTCGACAGCCCAAACAACCTTTCCCTCACTTGCATGGGAAGGTTTTGCCAAGTGGCAATCTTATAAAATTTCAGCCATTTAATTACTTTTAAAAAGCACTAACTCTGAGAATTAATTTCAGATTTGGTCCATGCCCAAAAAATTTGTGCACCCATCCACAATTAAAATGGCCAAGCCATTTTGACTCCCAAGTGGTCCTATGCATTAATTGACCTTGAGCTAGTATTAATCAATTAATTAACACCTACTTTCTAGTGTCACCACTTACACTTATTGGCCAATTAAATGCCTAGGCCAAAACCACCACCAATTACTTCACCAATATAACTTATTACAGCTTTTGCCTTTGACACCATGTGACATCTCAAGGTCCTTGGCCATTATTGTGACTTAATTGACTTGCATAACACATGTGCACCTCACATTTACACATTTGATTAATAACTAAATCAAGTGCTATGAAAAAGAGACCTCCCCCTTGAAATCATTGCGATCGTCCCCAATTGCATTGCAATGTGTTTTAGGCATCCATTGCCACTACTTGAAACCGGATACATTTGGCCTTGCATTCCATGCATTGGTCATTGCATACCATAAGGATTTGCACCATACAATCCCATATGCACTGCTTGACCAGCCATTGCATGGAAAATTGATCCACCTCTAAAGTATCTTGAGTGACCCACATTAGCATGCATGCCTTACTATCCAAAAGCTATTAGACTGAACTTTCAAGTTGGCCTTACATAAGCACCAATTGCCCCAATGGCATCATTTTCTTATGCTCATTACCCACATTTGGAACATCATGTTGCTGCATTGGCTCTTTCTTCGGTACATTTAGCTATCCTAGAGCTCATGAAAACGAATTCCTCTTCTTGCCTTTATTGCCCTCCTTTGGGGAGTTCAAAAAAGTGCATACATTGAGGATCATTTGCCAAGTGCACAAACATTTCAGCTATTGTTCTCAGCTCATCCTTAAATTTGTTTTCAATTTTCTCTTCCCCTTTTGTTGGTCATTAGCTTCAAGAGGCCTAGAAGGACCTAGATATTGGTCTTAACCAACATTAGCATTGGTCTAAACCAAAGTTAACTGCTGGCTGTCCATATTGAGTGCCTTGTCTAAGATTAGACATTACATTTCCCGCAACACTTTGTGAATGCTCACTCTGAGAGGCATCATCATTGCTTGATCCCATCTCATTGTATGAAGACATTCTTGCTGTAATGTTCAGCTGATTACAATTTCAACACTAAAGAAATGCTTTTAACTTCCAATTAGGTGCCTTGGGCCCACCAAATCAAAGGAATTGATAGTATCTTGGCAATGGAGCCATGAAACTAGCCTTCCTTCTTAGATGGGGTGGTAAATGATATAATTAAAGCACTAATTACAGCACGCATTAAATTCACATGAACTGAAAATACAGACGTTACCACTTAATCTTGGACAATAGAATTTCGGTTGATCCCAAAATTGGCACCCCTTGCAACATTTCTTTGGCTTCTATTAAAATTGAATGAAGTACACTAAGATTTGGCACCAATCTCCTTCACTACCCAACGTCTCTTGCTGTCAAAAAATGACCAGCAAGTCTCCAATCTGATTTGCCCCTTAATCTAACAAGGGATTGGCCTCCAATTAACCCTTGGCTAGTCCAAATGAACCCCAAATCGCAATTCAGATGGCTGGCTTCTTGAAATCTCTAGTGATTCATTGGGTTCCAACTGCTGATTTCAAGTACCAAGTCTTCAAATTTCTAGCATGGGACCCAAGGTGGTTGGTAAATCCTAATTTTTGCTGTAAATTACAATTTACACTAGCGAACTTTGGAATTTAGCACCTCCAATGGTATTGGCTGAGATTTGCTGAGAGAAGATTTGGGAAAGCAACAAAGAGAGTGTGTTGACAAGAGACAAGGGTAGGATGGCCTAGAATTGAAGAGACAAATGGAGGGATGGTGGAGACTGATCAAGAACCTTAGGCTGTCAGCCTATGCAGACCCACTGCAACCCCCTGTTGCTTCCATAAACACTCCCCTAGATGCCCAGAAGTCAGTCCCACAGCCCCTAATTGTGGCAACACCGCAGATTAATGTGATACCCCCAATGGAGGCAACAACACTAGTAGTCCCTTAGGAGTTACAACACGCTACAATCACACTAGTCTCCCAAATCATTGCCTCATCATGCTGAGCTTCTAGAGCTCAGCCAATCTTAGGTTCTTGACACTCAACAGGTAGAGGAGGCCATGATGGCCTAGGAGAGTGAGTAGGAGATAGAGGACTCACATGCATACTCTAAGAACTTCACCCTACTATTGCTTGCAATAGAGAGAGCGGAGAGGACACATGAGCTAGGAGGTAGCAAAGACAAGCGTGGGCTATAAAGCCATACCAGTCTGAGAGGTTGAGACATGCTCTAGGAGGATACTCTCATGGAATGTACGAGGTTTCGACAGATCACACTTTAGGCAGGTTTGGAGCCTTATGTAATAGGATTTGTATAGAGCTCTAGGAGGGTTGATTGATTTTCTCCTGTTATAGGAGCACCATCTTTCGGTAGATAGGATATCATGATGTTGTAAGAAGCTACTGCTAGGTCAGAGTCACACTTACTACTCCATGGGTGCCATTGAGATTTAAGTTGGAGTATGCATATGTGTTGGGGAGTAGTGGACTCGGTTAGTACAAGGTTAGGGTATTTTGATTCCAAGGAGAGCGATGTGGGCCTTGGTGACAGTGGAGGAGATACTCATTAGTCTATTGGTCATTTACACCCCCAAAATGGCTAGTGAGACGAAAAACAATTTTGGAATACTCTTAGTCTATCTGTGCCATAGGCCGATCACTCGATGGTAGGTGGGAACTTTAACATAGTGGAGGTTCTTGAGGTCAGGAGAGGTAAATGCACAACAATCATTAGGGGAAGAGAGCAGGTTGCTTGGGAGGAGTTAATATTCCACATTAGAGGCTAAGATTTGTGGTTCAAAGGAGAGTTTGGGAGGACTATAGGCTCACTCCAATTCTCCATGAGAGAGAGGGTGGTTGGAGTCACACCTTTCTCTAAGATTGACCGATTTTATGTGGATGACGAGGGCAGCAATATATGCATCATACTTGGCATGACCCTCTTGGACCATTCACCTATTCAAATGCTTCTTTTTGAGAGAGTAGGGAGATTGCACTCCAATGTCCAGATTCTAGAGTAGTTGTTCTATAAGGATGATCTTAGACAGAAAGTCACACAAATTTGGAGATCTAGATCCTTCTTAGTTGGATGGACAACCAATTACTTGAATGAGAGCCTAGAGGAGATTAGTCATTTCTAGCCACCAAAGCATCATTGGCTACCTTATAGAGAGAGGAGAGAGAACCAGGATGCAGATGGACAATTGAGAGGATGCATATTACTAGAGCAAAGATTGATGCCATGAAGGAAGCTAAATCAGAGTACATATTCCACATGAGACCCTCTTCGTGGACTCAATCTAGCGACAAGGCTAACAAAGATTTTTTTCGCATCACTAAACACCCTAGACAAGTTAAGAAACTCAAGAGAGCTGATGGATCCATTGCATAGGATCCTCACGAGGTCAAATAGGTGATCACACAACCCCTAGATACGAGAGAGTCTGACAAAACACCTAGAGGGTGGTTACAGATAGGATGAGTAGATATATCATGGCTCATTTTAGAGAGGAGTTGGAGGAGGCACTTTGGGCACTGCTCCCCAACAAGTGTCCAAGGCAAGATGGCATACATAAGTCCTCCTTTGAGAACTACCGGGATCTTAATAGTAGAGGCCTTCACTCCGCCTTTTAGAGATTATGGCATCAAGGGCTATGCTAGATAGACTTTTTGAGTAGAATCTTGCAACTAAGTGTAGAGAGGCAAGAGAAAGTAAGCTAAAATATGGCATATTGACCTTGCTTCACTCCTTCAAGCTTGCATGCAATAGAGGCATTCATAGAGTAGAGTAGATAGGAGATGTGAGAGAAAGAAAGGACAAGATTTTGATTTTGCAACCATAGGAATGAATTGATTAAGGTTTTCTTCCCACTTAAATATGGGCTTCGTCTTTTACAATTGTGTAGGGATTATTTTTCAAAGTCCCAATGGTCCAAAGCTCTAGTCTGCCTCCAAGATCCTTGCAAAGGTGATTAGCCTTCAGCCCCTGCACCATTGATGTTAGATATTATACACCCAACTAAGATAGGATTGATCCAAGAGTGCAACATCTTGGACAACATTTTCATCTTTAGGGACCGTGGCTTTAGCTAGATCCAAGAGGCAAGACCTTATTGTGCTCCTTCTCGACTTTGAGAAGGTATATGATTGTGTGGATTGGGAGTTTCCAAAGGGCACAATTCTCAAGATGGGCTTGCTAGAGCAATGGGTTAGGGGAGTAGTGGCTCTCTATTCTTGAGCACATAGCCAAGTCATGATCGGTGGGGCAAGGAGATAGATTAAGCATTCATAGATCAATAGAAATAGGGATGTCCACTATCTCCTTTCTTGTTTTTATTTGTAGAGAAGGCCATGAGCTCATTTTTGAGAGATAGATATATAGGTATCCAAGGCATTAGGCTACCCATCCTTGAGTTTGAGGAGTTTCTTCATGCACCGTTTGTTGATGATACAATAGTTTATTGGGATGGGGATGAGGGTAACTTTAGAGCCTTGTAATGGCCATGAAGACATTTTGTAGAGCATCCCAAGTCCTAATAAATTGGCACAAATAATATGGATTTTGGGTATGTGATACTACACTATAGGAGTGGTGACCACATGAGGATTTCATGTGGGTTCCTCGTAGGACTGATGTGAGATATCTCGGATGCCATCTTGGGATTGACATTACCTCATATCAACAATTGCCACCTCTCCTCCTAAGCATTCGACAAAAGCTTCTGTATTGGAGCTCAACGAGACTCATTTGTAGGAAGAGTAGTGGTTGCCAACCAAGTTCTTTTGGCAACCATGTGGTACATCACTTCTTGTTGGGCATTCTCTAGGTTGTGCATCGGTCAAGTGAAGCACCTCATCAAAAACTTCATTTGGTCAGGAGGAGATTAAGGTGGCTTGGGATGTCATTATATAGCCTACATCTCGAGGAGGATTAGGGATCATAGTTCCAAATTATCGGAGCAAAGTCTTATTGGTCAAGCTCATTGTTAGGGCTCTACTTCCAAGTGAGAAGCCTTGGAAAAAACTTCTAACAGGGCTTCATTGGCTCCCCCTACTGCTATCGAAGAGAAGATGAGGCAGTCTCTTCTTTTTAGTCATTATTTGAGATTAGAGTCAACCTGCACTATTGGATGGTGGACACCCTCGTCATGAGGGAGATTCTCTATACAAATCGCTACATCAATGGAGGATTGGTTTGCATTTCAAGAGTTAACATAGGAGACTCAAAGGCAAAGACAACAAGGTCTTAGGGGAGGCAAGGCTATGATTGAGGTTATGCAAATAGAGTCAAGAATTCTAAGAGGCTTAAGCCTCATTCACCTACTACAAGTACTCCATTGGCACCCACGGGCGGAATGGAGAAGATTGCACTTCAATTGGCTTGGGTCTATCATCTAGTATGAGAGACTATTAGACGATTGTTACAAGGCGGGCCTCATGGATCTAGTTAGATATTGAGGGTTCTTGAACTGGAAGACTATGCATGTATACATTAACAAAGGTCGCATCACAAGTTGCTCTTCAAAGAACAAACATGGTGGATGGCATACTTGATGTTGATTCTTGAATTCTTGGAGATGACATCAACAACCTAGAGACCCTAAAGCATTAAGAAGGCAAAGGCACAGAGTTCCAAGGTATTATAGATGGTGAGCTCTAGAGCCACCTAGCCTTCCAAAGGTGTGACAGGTCACAAGACTTCTTTTGGGGCTGCAAGTGATTATTGAGCTAAAAATGCACTATACACCGATTAGCCATTTCAAACAGCCCTGAAACATGCTTAATTAATCGAATTACCCAAAACACGCTTAAGTAATAAAATTACCAAACTTTTATTAAAAGAAATGTGTTTCTAGAGAGTGTCTGCGTCCCATAATGGAAACCCTAATTTGGGAGAACCCATTCATCTACAAATAGATAGGCTTCACACTGCTTAGCCTTGATCTCATTTTTGTAGATTGCTAGTGCTGAAACTTTGCTGTCTACACCCAACACGAAGGATATCTCAATTCAAGTTGCTGTCTATTGTTGTCTGCAGTTGGCACTGGCTTCTAGCAATCTACGACTGCTATCTTGACCTGTTCTGCAGCTGACAATGTGTTTCGAGCATGTTTGATTGCAATACATTCTGCGTTTACTGCTGATTACTGGTTGTCGGCATGTGCTTACTGCACACTTGCCTGCATGGACAGCTGATGTCACTTTCTAGTTGCCATACAGCAAGTTTGCATCATCATTTGGCTGTGTTTTTCCAATAGCAGCACAACCCCAGCTGCCATGTTGTCATCATTGCTGCGTTTTGCTGTTTTCACACTGCTCGGCTCCCATCTGACACCAATCCAACCATCATCAAACTATGCTTGCTGCTGCCAAACATATTTGCAGGCTATCTCCTGCGTTTTGAGGTCCCTAAGAGTACGACACACTCTTCAACTCATAATCTCTGCCCCTATCCTTGAGACATGGGAGTTTGAGGTTCACTATTCACCTTGCATAGTAAGTTTGCTACATTGAGCATTGTATTCATTCATTATTCAGTTTCTTTCATCTGTTGTGTTCATTGTCTCTATGTTACCCTAACCCTAGCTCCGTTTCTTTATTAATGTGTGTGTTTGCTATACAATTGTGTTTGTATTTTATAGTTGAGCATTTCTTTACATGGTATTAAAGCTAAGTACTCATTGGAAAAACCTAGGCCGTTGATCAAAAAGATCGTCTTAAAAAACAGGAACAGTAGAGGAAAAATGACATCAAATACTTCTACACTTAGTCTCCAAAGCAGCCTATGTTGAAAATGGATCAAGAGTGGATTTCATAGCCTACCCCGCAAGGTTTCGACACAAGTGGAGATACTTCAGACTATCCTAGAGAAACTAGACCATATTTGATTATTGACGAGGAGCTTAAGCTAATTATTGCTCATAGAGCAAAGAAGATCGAAGAGCTTGATAGAAGAATTGCACTTCGCGAATAGCTACTCAATGAAGGTACTTATGATTCTTTTTCTTTAGATATTGCATATAAAACTAATGATGTTGTAGGGCCATTGAGACCTCCCTCAAGGATGGGCCCCACATTGAATAAAGAGATCCGGAGTATATTCCAATCTTTCAGACTCCCCTTTCACTCTAGCGTAAGGTACGCAAGTTTTCACTATTGTTTCTACTTCTTTTACTTCTACTCTTTCAACATTTTAGTAAAGATCTTGAGGAAGATAGAGTTCACTTTGTTGACCCAAATATTCTTGAGAGGATGAATTCTTGTATGTTAACACACATAGAGGGGATTATAAGAAAAAGTCTAGAGCCTCTTCTTCCACTTTTCCTTGTTTGAATTTTATTTCTCATGGTTCGAATGGTTTTACTATTTGTTTGCATGTGTTAAGATATGTTCAATGAACTTACTCATATGGATTAACTTATGGTCATGGTTCGCTTTTATAGGGATACACTAATTTAAACAGGGCAGGAGATCTTGATAGTTGGCGTGCCCATGGTGGCTTTATATTCTCTTTAGCCATAGCTTTCATTTCTTGGTTAAGCCTAAGTAGGAGACAATGGTTGCTTCCATAGCCAAAGCAGAGTATCAAGCCCTCTTTGATGGTACCATAGAGGCTATGTAGTTGAGGAGCTTCTTGATGGCATTTCAATTTTCATGTGCTTCACCAACTCTCCTCTACTGCAACAACTAGAGTGCTATTTCACTAGTTGGTAATCCCATCATCATTATATGAACACAGCATGTTAGTATTCACTACCACTTCACCAAAGAGCAAGTCGACCATCCACCTAGAGTTTATGACTTCATTGAATAATTTTGCAATTATCTTGGCCAAGTTGGTCAACCATCCGATTCTTCAGTGTCTTTTGCCGAGAATAGAGGTGAGTGCACCCTTCTCTACTACTTCAAATTGACCGGGAGAGGGTGATTCCCTTTTTTGCTTTTCCTTTTAATTTGAGAGGAGGTGGCTTTCTTATCGAGGGTGACAAGATTTTAATTTTTTTTTTTTCCAAACAATGATTTTTTATATATTTTATCATCATCCGTGTCCTTTAGATGACCATGATTGTAAAAAGGCGCTTGGGAAAGTAAACAATTTTCTTTGAGGGCATTGTCGAAGTAGCACTATTGCGTAACAATTTGCATGAGCATGGTGATTTCTATTGCTCCTTGTATCTACCGCACGCATTGGCATTTTGTTCTTGTAAACATGCATTTGTGCACATTTATCCCTTTTTGGTTAGAAAGTGGTCAACTCTAAATCCACCATATTTGCAGTAGCTCACATAGAAAACTCCCAAGGTAGCCTTCCTTTGCTTGCTCCTATCTTTGTTTTTTGCTTCCCCACATATACCCATAGCTTCTTCACTGCTTTTCCCTTATCACCAACATATACCCACAGCTTCTTCACTGCTTTTCCCTTATCACCAACAACCAGTGGTTGGGATAGCTTGTTTGGTTTGTAGAGGAAATGATGCTAAATCAAACCAAAGATCCAAAGCCCGTTTTTTAAATAAAACGTAAGTCCTATGTGATTCCATCTATCTTTGCGTGTCTTGTTGGGCCTATGGGAAGTTGACATGTACTCTCTGTCCGATACCTTGGTCTTTGTGGTGATCACTTTGGCTTTACTTATAAGATAACCATCACCTCTGCAATCTTGGCACGCCACTCTACAATCGAGGTGCACCCTTTGTCCAATGCCCTTGCTGCTTAAGGGTTGGGGTGCCTTGGGGTAAAAGAAAAGAAAAATTGGGCTTGGGCTAGTATAGTCCCTTTTTGGTTCTAGTTTTGGGCTTGAGAGGGGGTATTGAGTTAAAAATACATTATACACTGATTAGCCCTTGTAAACAACCCCAAAACATGCTTAATTAATCAAATTACCAAACTTTCATTAAAAGAAATGCCTTCCTAGGGATTGTATGTGTCCCATAAGCCAAACCCCTAATTTAGGAGGACCCATCCATCTATAAATAGACAAGCTTCCCATAAATTCAACTTAATCTCGTTTTTGCAAATTGTTGGTGTTGAAACTTTGCTGCCCATACCCCGCATTGATAATATCTCAGTTCAAGTTGCTGCCTACTATTGTTTACTGTTGGCACTAGCTTCCAAACACTCCTAGACTGCTGGTGATTGCTATTCAGCCCTTCTCCACTGCTGGCAACCACTATCTTGACCTATTCTACAGCTGGCAACCTATCTCCAGCTTGTTTGATCACGATACATTCTGCACTTATTGCTAATTACTGTGTGCCAGCCTGCATTTACAGCACACCAGCCTGTGTGGACAGCCGATGGCACTTTCCAAGTGCCATACCATACAGCCTGCCTGCATCATCATTTGGCTGTGTTCTGCTGATCACAGCACCGCCCCAGCTGCCACATCATCATTATTGCTGCGTTTTGCTGTTCTCACACTGCCCAGTTCCATTTGACACTAAATTGACCATCCCCGGGCTGTGTTCACTGCTTCCATGCATATTTGGAGGCTGTCTACTGCATTTCAGGATCCATCTGAGTATGACATACTCTTCAGGCTTCAGCTCATACTCTCAACCCTGGTCACTAAGACATGGGGGTTCAAGGCTCAATATTCAATTTGTATAGTGTGTTTGCTGCATTGAGCATTGTATTCATTCATTAGTCAATTTCTATGTTCATTGCCTCTGTGTTACGCTAAACCCAACTATGTTTCTTTATCAATCTGTGCATTTGTCATACTATTGTGTCTGTATTCTATAGTCGAGCATTTCTATGTAGTGACAAGGAGGTAGCTTGTTGAAGCAGTTGGACATGTTTTATGTGGGTGATTGAGGCACCCATTGAAGGGGCCATGTTCGCCAACTAGCAAGGACCATGTTGTTGGCATAGTGACATGGGACGGGTTTTGGGAACGGGAACGGGAACGGGAATGGGAATAGGAATGGGGACAAGGACAAGGACTAGAATTGCCATTCCCTGCCACCATCAGAGAGGGATCTAACAACGGGACGGGATTGGGATGGTTTGAAGATTGCCTAGAACTAGGATGGGGGGCTAGAAAATGGCCATTCCATGTCACTATCGAGCCTGTCGGATCATGCACTTGTCCTCCAATATATTGAAGCACCAGCCTTGGCCCCCAACCTATGCTCATCTTGAACCCCAGAGGTGTGCAAAAAGATTAGGCAGCTCTAGAGTAGAGACTAGATGTAGAATGGAGGGATTATAGAGGAGGTGGCATGGGTCTAGGAGAGAGAAGTACGATTTATGAGGAGGAGGGTCTTCGAGCAAGGTGACACTATGTGCAAAGAGTTCTTCCAAGTGCATCAGCCCAACACATTAAGTGACCAACTTTGCAAACTTTAAGATCAATGCGAGAGAGTTAGGTCTTACCTTGAGGACATGATTGAGCTAACCGTTAACCTCTATAGAAAAGTTTTCAAGCAGAAGATAGTCTTGGCTTGAGTGTTCCATTGCAAAGAGCAAGAGTGGGATTGTGTCCCATCTTTGGTATGAAGGAGATGGAGCAATCCCTCCTCATACACTTCACAGAATATGAATAGCTCCCAGCCTTGCAATCATAGGATAAGCAAGAGTACCCTTGGAGAGGATGGGCTCTTCATGGCGTTCTCCTCCATTTTTTGGGACGAGGTGACGGACCATATGCAACGTGCCTTTTGGGAGATCTTCAATCCTATGCAATCATAGGTAGTTTGTTTTGCTAGTCTAGTCTATGTCCTCGGGGAGAAAAGGAAAAAAAAGGACTCCAAAGAGGGAGGGAGGGAGGGGGGGGGGGGGGGGGGGGGGGGGGGGGGGGGGGGGGGGAGAGGGGGAATTCCGTTGGGTGGTGGTGATGTGCATATGGAGCTTCCTTAATGGCATCCAACTCACCCTATTGCTAATGGCATATAAGGACCGTTGGCAAATGTCATCGTAGAAAAAGTGTCTCGTTTATGCTAAAATATTCACTCTACACTATGTTGGCAAACTCCAACAAGTGCTCCCAGTCTAGATCTTGAGATTAATCATTCATCACAAGAGTTGCACATAAGAGTGTTCCATGGTCCCATAGTTTCATCTAAAGCATGTTTAGTGTGCTTACCTACAAGCTGAATATTAGAACAAGGCGCCATCTCCTCCATACAAGGAACCATTTCCTCTGGCTCTTCAACTTCAAAGTCTTGACCAAGGGCCTCCACTACTTTGTCAATGAAAGTAGTGTCAAGGTCAACCATTCATTTTGTGTGTGTGTGTGTGTCATCGATATGTATCTTTGTATAGCTTAGCATCTCTTTTTTTTCCCCGCAATGGGTAATTATAGTTATTATGAAAAAAAAGTATAGGATAATAAGATTACCAAGTGCACCCTCGGACTTGACAAACACAAAGGATCAAGAGTTTTGATGGGATTTTATCATGTGGGACTGTGCCTTTGCTGCCAATGTCTCCAATACACTATCTTCAAAGAAGTCCCCCAGCAATGCAAAGGGGTTGGGCCTCTAATATTTGCCTTGTGAGGATGAAGATGCATTTGCCGCCAATGTCTCCAATACACCATCTTCAAAAAAGTCCCCCAACATTGCAAAGGGATTGGGCCTCTAATATTCAGCTTGTGATGATGAAGATGCATTTGCTGTGTAGGAGGTGGAACTTGGATACTTGCAATCCCATGGAGTGATGACTCTACCAATAGCATCAAATGCTGGATGGGCTGGAGGGTCATAGGCGCACTATGGTTGCTGTCACGCTTTAGGAGGCTATAGATCCACTCTCTCTAGGCCACCAACATGTTGGGGCGATTGGCTCAATTGTTGGTGTTGCAATTGCTGTTTGAAGGCTCATGGATCTCTGATAGTAGTAGAAACTCGAGAAATAGGCACATCAAAGGATTTGTCTCAATGACATGAGAAAGTGCAGAGGGGCTCCTGCAAAGAAGGTTCGATAGGTGCTATGGGCATAGAAGTCTCCTTTGATTTTCCCTTACTGTGTGAGGCTTTTGTCCACCATCCCTATGTTTCTAGATCTGTAAAGGAGCTGGTTGCTTGCCTTTGGAAAAAGTGGGCTGAATAATCTATGGCTCAATAGAAGGTGGGGCTGCAGTTTGGTCCTTATCTATGGGCTAAACTACCAAGGTACTTTTTTTGACTAGCCATTCGAACATGAAGTAACCTAGCTGGCCACACGAAAAATCATGGCCGGCAAAAGTACCCCACTTGAGTAGAAACCAAAGAAGCTGCATACTGCTACAATGGAGGTGCAACCAGTTGGGTCTCTTTTTGGTAGCATTCCATAGCATACATAGCCAATTTCTCTTTGTTGCCTTAAGGTCTGGGACACCAACACATGACCCATTACAACTATTGCATCCTTGAGAAGGGTCCAATACAACTCTTCACTTCCACCCATACTAGACATGCCTACTTAAGTAGACATTGGAAATCAGCCATTGGACATCATGAAACAATATGCACCGATGATTTATCAAAGAAAAGAGGTTGCTGATTGAGAAGAAAATCCTATGCCAAAATAGAGAGAAGCACAACCTCATAGAAACCACATGGACTAGCAAACATCTCTTCGACCCAATCAGTCCAAAGAAGAGATGTTAGACATTGACAAATCATGGTTAGCACGGAAATTTGGTTGGTGAAGAAGAGAATAACACCTCACTCATGAAAAGGAGAAAAGGAGTGAACAACCTCCTAAGTATTGACCTATGTATCCAAAATCTCTTCCTCCATGCAAGCAAGAATCACTTGATGATTGTGCTCAACAAAGTCCTCCAAAAGGGAATTTTCAAACTCAAGTAACTATTCCCAATTTCGTTCTTGCAAATCTTGCAAACTAAAAGCAACTTGAGCATACGAGTGAGGTGGAGAATCACCCAAGGCATGGGTCTCTTGGTCGTTTGGGGGGGGCACAGTAGATCATGAAGATGCTTGTTGCATATGACAGATGGCTGAGCATCTTGAGGGAGAGAAACCATCTCATCAATTTAGGGCACCATGCCTTCTTCCACGGACCACAATATCTTCTTCCATATCCATATCTGGATCCAAGGCAGTATTAGCCTAATCCATCTCGTTTAAATTCAGATCTGCCATCAAGGAACGCGAGCAAACATTTGCTGCAAGTCCTCTATTGATGCAAGTGACATAGTCCTGTCAAGTAGGAAGGCATTGCAAACTAGGTGGAAAGAGCAAGACAAGAGATAGGTCATGGGAGTGAAGACACCCGGTCTACAGGGTAGATAGTCAATGAATAGGCAAGGGATGATTGTAGACATTCTCTCTCTCTCTCTCTCTTTGTGCATGGCTCCATAGAAGAAAGACAAAAGGCAGTTAGAGTACAGAGCAGCAATAGGCACTCAAGGCTGCTGGAAAGGAGATGGTGATTGGTGGGGCAAGGTACACAGTAAACACAACACAAGGTTGGGATTAGTGTTGGTGCAAGTCGACATGGTTGCAAGGCTAGCACATAGTCGATAGGACACATGCCATCACTTCTAGGTGGTGTGCACGTACACTCGTGTGTTTGCTTGGTTGGCGTGGTTGTTGACTCTCTCTCTACCTTAGCACCTCTCTCTGAGAGAGATCTTGGGATGAGCGTGCCTCTTGAGCAATTCCACATTGTATCTAGCTTAGACATCATTTTATACTCATCAACTATGTAATGTTTATTGTTTATTTTCCATTTACTTAATCATAGCATTAGATGATAGCTATTTTGGGACTTGGAAAAATTTCCTAACTTTTCAAATGTTACAATTTGATCTCATAGGCTGAGTTGGCCTCAAAATAGGTGGTATGATGATGAGTGCAAAGAGCTATATAGCATAGTATAGGGGACTTTCGGAAACGGGAAAATTTGGAGTTTCGGAGTTTCGTCCAAATTTTGGAAACGGGCAAACGGCGTTTTGAATTGTACACTAAAATAAATACAATATTATGTGGGTATGTAAATATATCAATGCCTACAACAACATGTATCCAAATTTCATACAAAACTTTGAGTCTTCATGTTATATAATTGAAATCATGATTCATTACACATATCACGACTCATAAGTGAAAATTGAAGAGTCAAGACTCAATGGTTGAAACTTAAGACATATTAACACAATTAAGACTCAATTTTCAAAACTTAAGGCAACAAAATGAATTATAATTTATGACTCATGAATCATCTATGATCTAAAGAGTAGTGAAGATTGACATCAAGAACAATGGAACAAGAATCAATATGTATAATAAGTGAAATCAAGATACAATGATACATATAACTATGTCATGTGAATAATCTGTTAAAACTCCAAAGTCCAGTGAGCACTGAGCAACACTGCGTACTAGTCTCTAAACTCTAGTAACTACTAAGTAATAAGTATCAACGTCAATGAACAACTAGCAACTGTAGTCGGACGCATCCCACTCGCTTCCCATAAATGGTTTTCTTTAGTTTTCTAATTACCTATCACAATAAGTTATAACATATAAAATCAGCTTCATTAATTAATCCATTATTACAAGTTCCTTCGGTAATTTTACGGCACAACACAAAGACAAAGAAAACAGCCTTTTAGCAAAACATATTGATTTATTATTTCGCAAAGTTATTTACAATTATTTTCCCCTTTTGCCTATGCAAAAGATAAACCTCTGTTCACAAGAAAATCCGTTATGCCTGCGTAGAAGAAAAGAAGCCCTCCAAGATTTCCCCCCCTTCACTAGTACCAAGGACTCAAGGATCCATTTCTGATTCATGTGAGGGTCAAGTAGTTCAAGAAGAAGAAGAAGAAGAGAAGCAGGAGCAGGAGCAGGAGTGCTGAGTATACCCTGTAGGGACAATCACGATTCAGACGCGCTCGCATTTTCTCCCTGGAGCTTGGACAACCCGCAACAAGCTGCCCCGAAACGGACCACAGGATGCCGAAATGTCGATTTGTAGTTTATGTTTCGGTCCGGCCAAGACGTTTCGACAGCCGCAAAATGTCATTTCAAGGTACTATGCTATATAGACACCTCCAGATCAAGAGAGGACTAGGGTCTATCATAGAGAAAGAGGCTCACAAGCAGATGCGGATCTTGACTTGTCGTAAACGATGGGTATACAAGGAGGCATAACATTAGGATCTGTACCATTTGTTCATGAACAAAGATATAGCCACAGCATGGCGCAGATTGCGAGAGCCACACCACCCCACACCCATTAGTGACCCAAAGACATGGCACTCCTATGTAGAGGGACTGTAAGATATACCACACCAACCATCGATTCCTCACCCACCAATGCCTTGCTCTACCACATCCATTTTCTTCGCACATGATATGATGAGGAGAGCAATTGAGTGCCTATAGCATGGATGATAAAGGGACCGCACAAGTATACAAGGTGAGCACTTCATTTATGCAGTTGACATTTTGGCTCTTCTCCATGCTTTTATGTTCAATAGGGCCCCACTAGAAGGCTTCCAGATGAGTGGACCATGCAACCTTGAGGAGCATGATTGAGCAAGGGAAAATGAGGAAAAAGAGACTCTATTGTTGCTTTTGTAGATTTCCATAAAGCCTTTGATACGGTTCCACAGAGGCTACACACACTAGAGATCCCATTGGACATGATTTGGGGTATCTATGCATTATCTAAGAGAGTGGTGGATCGAGTGAGATGCCCAAAAGGACCTTCAAACATGATCTCTAGTACCATTGGAGTGAAGATGGGATGCCCTTTGTCACCTACGCTCTTCAATCTCTACATTGAGCGATAGAAGATCACATCAGAGGCTCACACATGGAGGTGGCTATTTGACATATTGGCCATACCAACCATGATGTATGGTGCTCCTACTTGAACCCTTGGCTTGGCTACATACCTATGGAAACACATCACCAATAGATCATCCTCCTCTCACTGATGATCCGAGTAAACCATCAGTACTACATGAGATTATTAGAGCTGAGTTTGTTATATCCCTCATGATGACGGAGGCCCTTTTTCACACCATCAGCTTCATACACAAGAGTATGTGACATCCACCTGCCACCTAGATAGACTACATAGGAGAGCCTTCAAGGCCTCTAGGCAACTAGTTGAGGCAAGACAGGAGACTTCATGATATGCACAGGTTGAGCATTGTCTTACATGATATGGAATTGACAAAGACCATCTTCTCCCCCCCCCCCCCCCGCCGCCCACATTTCAATATAATCATGACTCCCCCTTTATGCACCTCTCCCACACAAAGAGGAACTTGGATGCAGCAAGACCTTTACCAATTGTACATACAACATACATGGATTTCACCCGTGCAGCCCCTTCCCCCAAAGATGTACTACACAGAACACTTCATGAAGACTAAAGTGGATGGCTTCATTGAGAGACTTGGATACCTAGATGTATACATGCCACAGGAGAGGTGAGTAGCCACTAGCCAAATCAAGGTATCCTCTCATTAGCTTGAGATTGAGACTCAGAGGGCAGCCCACGTTCCCCCGAGCTGAGTGAATTTGTAGGCTATGCTAGGAGGAGGTGGAGAACAAGGAGTACTACATCTGCAAATGTAGAACCTATAGCACAAGTTAGGTACCGCTTGCTATTTGGAGGAGACACCTTCCTTAGACTAGTCATGGAGTATCCACACTAGTGCCACCTGGGGCCAGTTCTTTGTCGAGATTCAAAGGCTCCACACATCACTACTACAGGTTGACACTACACAGAGAGGGGGACGTCAATTGCAGATCACTGATTTTTTCTAGACAGTGACCACACACACAATACTTGCACAAAGAGGAGTGATAGTCTGGAGAGTTGAGGAGATCAAAGTAGCACACTGCCCCTGGATACAAGGGTATCAAACACAAATGCTATATCAGGGAGAGATGAGGTAGATCCCCCAGTGACATGAGTAGCAACTGACATAGTTAAAGGCCTAGTCTAGATGCTACCATCATACTATTTCACTCGGGATGTATGGCATACTCTATCCACAGATTGGTGGAACTAAATATAGGGATATCATTCAGCCACACAACTAGACATGTACCATCTCATCCCCTCCTTGTATTCCTATGTGAGCACTAGTTCGTTTTGTACATCACCTTAGCTTCTTTTCACAATATATCACTAACCATCTTTTTGCATGTAACACTTTGATATCTAGTGACAATCAGCATTGTACATGGTTTTGTCTCGGCCTCAAAAGGCATCTCTCTCTCTCTCTCTCTCTCTCTCTCTCTCTCTCTCTCTCTCTCTCTCTCTGCACGCATGCACACACGCACACACACACACACGAGATGGACATGGACCACCTCTGTTGGGTATCTCACACGCCTTACTTACGCCTACGCTCATATGGGAGTGTGCGGGTGATCACTAGGACACTGGGGCACTTTTTACTCTCGGTAGGAGAGGTTTTTTCCCCCAGATTATGTGTACTATTTTGTATGTGCTTGTGGTGCACACTTACGGGCACTTACTGTGTTCGGGTGTGAACAGCCCCTTATAACTCTAAGGTATAAGGGTTATCATTTGTACTTTCAGCTTACACTCTATTCAGTACTATTGCATTGGGTGTCGTGCTCAACTCTGTCTCTCACTCTCACACTGTCTACTGCACTTCAGCTGCACCTCGATCCTCTCCCATCTGACATTTGGTATCAGAGCTCAGCTCAGAGCAGTCTTCAGTCTGCAGTCTGCAGCCACCGCCTCCTCAGCCCAGCGCGCCTCCTGTACCTGCGTGCTGCCACCCCTGCCCAGCGAGTCCTCTGCCCTGTGTCTGCCCAGAGTGCCCCTTCGCCTGTCAGTCTGCCTGCGCAGCCTCCCTGCGCTGAGCTAGCCTGTGCCGTCAGCTCCAGCTGCCAGCGCGCCACCTGTCTCCACCAGCCAGTCCTGGGTGCCGCCTCCTCAGCCCAGCGCGCGCCCAGTCCTGCCTGCGCGTGTCACTGGACCTGCACGCCTGTACCTGTGCGTCAGTCCGACTGTACCCAGCAGTCATTACCTCGGGAATCGTGCCCGTCGTCAACACGCAGAAGTAACATTCTGCACTTTTCTTTTACACAGGAGTTCGTGCAACAGGTTCAGGTTCAGCATTGGGAAACGTGCTGAACAGCAGGTTCAGTTTTCAGCATTGGGAAACGTGCTGTGTCTGTCTGTGACACATTGAATGCACATTTTGGGGCTTTTGTAACAGACATTTGTGACAGAAATTTTGGGCAGAAAATTTTGGGGCTTTTGATGTTTTAGTGCTGCTGAGCACTAATTGCACCTTGGGAAGCGTGCATCAATGACAGTTTTTTTTGACAGAGTACCCTTTGCACATTAATTGCAGACTTGTGTTTGCTGCAATTTCTGGAAATTTGCAGATTTCCAGCCCGTACTGCATTGACATTGCTCTATTACCTTTTGGGAAATAATGGCAAATCATGGAGGAGATGTATTCACCTATGTGTCCAAGGAAGACCGATTGGATGGGAACAATTATTCCCTTTGGTCTTTCATGATGAAGAATGTATTAGTGGCCAAAAATTTGTGGGATTATGTCAGTGGAGAGGAAGCACGACCGGGAGTTGTGGCTCCCGCTACTCCTCCTCCAGGAGGACGTGCAAGAGGGCAACCTCAGCCCCCTCCACCTCACCCCGCTCAGCCACTTCCCCCAAGAACTGCAGCTCAGAAAACTTGGGATACACGGGATGCACAGGCTATGTCGCTGATTGCATTGGCAGTTCAGCGTTCTATCATTCCTCATATTCGTTCAGCAGCTTCTTCACAAGAAGCTTGGTTGATATTGGAGCAGATGTTTGCAGGAAAGAATGAGACTCGCATCTCTTTCTTGAAGAAAGAGCTAGAGACTCTAAAGATGAATGAGGGTGATTCTATGCAGGATCATCTCAACAAAATTCAGGACTTGCGGGAGCAACTCATGAATGTGGATGAGTACTACTCAGATGCGCAGCTGATTTCTACAACATTGAATTCACTGCCTCCCTCTTACTTGGCTTTTCATACTGCCTTGAACCTCACTATGAGGATTTCGAAAGAGCCCATCACTTTCATTCAGCTTGTCAGTTTGCTTCTAGAGGAGGAACAAACTAGACGGAACAGTGGTGTGGATGGTATAGCCTCTGAGCAGGCTTTTATGTCAAGGCAGAAGGGTAAAAACAGCCAAGGGAAAAATGCTTCGCAGAGTTTTGGTAGTAGTAACACTTCACAGACAAGTCAGAAACAGGGGGGCACGCAAGCCAAGAAAGGAAAATGCCATTACTGCAAGAAGCCTGGCCACTACATCACTGAGTGCAGGAAGCGCATCGCCAAAGAGAAGAAGAAGGAGTCAGGGATGTCTGTTTCTGCAGCTCCTTCCACTGCTAGTGAGTCCGCGTCCTTTGTTGCAGACAGGGACTATTGTTTTTACACTTGCAGTTATGATGTCTCTTGGGCTGATAGAGCATTTAGCTCTACAGAAGATGCTGACACTTGGTTCTTTGACAGTGGTGCTTCACGGCATATCACATCTCGTAGAGATTTGTTTGTTTCTCTTGGTGCACCTCCCGTTGGAAAGTCTGTTCAGTGTGCTAATAATGCATCATACCCTGTTCGTGGTATTGGGGAGATTCAGCTTACAGCCA
Organism: Lygodium microphyllum; assembly: GCF_053477565.2. NCBI lineage: Eukaryota > Viridiplantae > Streptophyta > Polypodiopsida > Schizaeales > Lygodiaceae > Lygodium > Lygodium microphyllum. The sequence goes on from NC_141142.1 coordinate 47,750,242, forward strand.
TTGATGGCTCTATTCTCCGCCTACAGGATGCTTTGTATGTGCCTGGCATTAAGAAGAATCTGCTTTCCATTTCTTCTATGGCACGTTGTGGTTTGCAGGTCACCTTTGATGATGACCGTTGCATGGTCCGTAACAAGGAACACATGACATTGGTCTTGACAGGTTCTTTGTGTCATGGGTTATATGAGTTGGATGCTCTTTCGGTAGATCAGTCTGCATATTTGACATCCACTCTTACTCCTCCTATGTTAGAGGCAGAGTTATGGCATGCTCGTTTGGGGCATGTAAACTATGGCAGCTTGATGCTATTACAGCGTACTCAGATGTTGGATGGATTACCTCTCTTGGAGAGACCTCCTGAGCATTTATGCGAGGGTTGCATTTTGGGGAAAATGCATCGTTTCTCTTTTCCCCGTGATGTTGCTTTTAGAGCAACAGCCAGATTACAGCTTGTGCATTCGGATGTTTGTGGGCCCATGCAGACACAGTCATTGGGTGGTTGTTACTATTTTGTAACATTTATTGATGACTTTACACGTTTGTGCTGGGTCTACTGCTTGAAAAAGAAGTCAGAAGTGTATGATGCATTTTTGGCTTTCAGTGCACTTGTGGAAACTCAGTCTGGTTGCAAGATTAAGACTCTCCGTTCGGACCGAGGGGGGGAATACATGTCCTCTATGCTGAATTCTTATTTGCAGCAGAAGGGCATTATCCATCAGTACACTACTGCATATACTCCACAGCAGAATGGGGTAGCAGAGAGGAAAAATCGGTCACTCATGGAGATGGCCAGATGTATGCTGAAGGCAAAGAGTTTGCCTCATAGTTTTTGGATGGAAGCCGTCATGTGCGCTTGCCACATTTTGAACAGATGCCCTACCAAGGCCTTGAAAACCGTCACACCTTTTGAGGCTTGGCACAGCCGCAAACCTTCTGTTGGCCACTTCCGTACTTTTGGGTGTCTTGCATATGCCCATATTCCACAGGTACTTCGAAAGAAGTTGGACAACAAGGCTGTAAAATGCATCTTTATGGGATATAGCAGCGAAAGCAAAGGCTACAGACTCTATGATCCCGTGACCAAGAAGGTTTTTGTCAGCAGGGATGTTGTATTTGATGAAAAATCAGAATTATCCTTGGCTGGTTTTGATACATATCAGGCTGCCCGTGATGTCTTTGAAGGGCTGCTGCCCATCACATTTGGTGATTCAGCTGGTACTTCAGCAAATGAACCTAATGTTCAGCCAGCTGCTCCTATGGAACATGCAGTAAATCAGCACATTGCTGAAACTGAAATTCAGCAGGAACTTGTACACAGTCAGGAAGCAAGACAGGTGCCTAGATGGTACACGCAGACTATGAGAGATAGTCATTTGGAAACACCCTTGGCTGGTCGTACTCGAAGGCAAACTCGATTGCATGATTCAGCACATTCCATGGAGTTTGTTATGGCAGCATGTACTCATGATAATGAGGAGCCTGAATGTTTTGAGGATGCACGACATAGTGTGCATTGGATGGCAGCCATGCAAGCTGAATTGGATTCTATTCATAAGAATCATACTTGGGATTTGGTGTCTTTGCCAGTTGGCAAGCGTGCCATTGGTACGAAATGGGTCTACAAATTGAAAAGGAATGCAGATGGATCCATAGATAAGTACAAGGCACGGCTGGTAGCTAAAGGCTACGCACCGAAAAAGGGCATTGACTATGAGGAGACCTTTGCTCCTACCTCCCGTATGACGACCATTCGGTCTATGATTGCCTTGGCTGCACATTTTGGTTGGAAAGTGCATCAACTGGATATAAAGACTGCATTCTTACATGGGGAACTTCAGGAAGAAGTGTATGTACAGCAGCCCATTGGTTTTGCAGTTGAAGGCTCAGAAAATTTAGTATGCAAGCTGAAAAAAGCTCTATATGGCTTGAAACAAGCTCCACGAGCTTGGTACGCAAAGATAGATGCCTTCTTGCTTAGTCAGGGGTTTGTAAACAGCCCATCTGAGTCTACCCTTTATGTACATAAAGAGGGGGGATCCATGCTGATTTTGTGTCTATATGTAGATGACCTTTTGCTCACTGGAACACATGCTGATCAGATTTCAGCATTCAAAAATAATTTACAGCAAACTTTTGACATGTCTGACTTGGGTATTTTGCATTATTACTTGGGCATCCAGTTCGTACATGATGCTAGAGGCATTGGATTATGTCAGTCAAGGTACATTGGGCAACTTCTTGAGAAGTTTGGCTTACAGGATTGCAAGCCAGTTTGTACACCCATGGAACCTGGGCTCAAACTGTCATTACATGATGACAGTGATTTGTTTGATATCCATACTTATGCTCCAGCAGTGGGATGTCTCATCTATCTATGCCACACTCGGCCAGACATACAGTTTGCCGTTTCAGTTTTGAGCAGGTACATGCATCAGCCTCGTATGTCGCATTGGCAAGCTGTGAAGCGTGTGTTTCGTTACTTGCAGGGTACTAGAGCTCTTGGATTGCTTTATGCCAAGGGGGGACCACTGCAGTTACAAGCTTACAGTGACTCTGATTGGGCTGGTGATTTTGATACTCGTCACTCCACTAGTGGCAATTGTTTCTTTCTTGGCTCGTTATGCATTTCTTGGCTTAGCAAGAAACAATCCACTGTTGCCACGTCGTCATGTGAAGCTGAGTACAAGGCAGCCTTCACTACTGCAGTTGAGTGCGTATGGCTTAGACGTTTACTTGCTGATTTGGATGTATCTGTTACGGAGCCTACTCCTTTATATACTGACAGTCAGAGTGCCATTGCAGTGGCACGGAACCCTGTGTTTCATGCTCGCACGAAACACATAGAGATTCACTACCACTTTGTCAGAGAGAGGCTACATGCAGGTGATATCAGCCTTGTCTACTGTCCTACCACCAGCAATGTGGCAGACATCTTCACCAAAGCTCTTCCACGAGACAAATTTGAAGCATTTCGCGATGCTTTGAATTTGACGCCCTTTGGTGGCGGATGATCCTTGTACACTTGATCACTCTTCACTCCAGGGGGGTTTGTTGGGTATCTCACACGCCTTACTTACGCCTACGCTCATATGGGAGTGTGCGGGTGATCACTAGGACACTGGGGCACTTTTTACTCTCGGTAGGAGAGGTTTTTTCCCCCAGATTATGTGTACTATTTTGTATGTGCTTGTGGTGCACACTTACGGGCACTTACTGTGTTCGGGTGTGAACAGCCCCTTATAACTCTAAGGTATAAGGGTTATCATTTGTACTTTCAGCTTACACTCTATTCAGTACTATTGCATTGGGTGTCGTGCTCAACTCTGTCTCTCACTCTCACACTGTCTACTGCACTTCAGCTGCACCTCGATCCTCTCCCATCTGACAACCTCACCCCCCTCCCAATATGACCCTGATCACCCCTCCATACACCTCTCTTGCATTGAGAGAAACCTTATCATGTGACAAGATCATCACCAACTACACATACACCATACATGGATTTCACTCCAGAGTCCAGCAGCCCCTTCCCCCAAAAAGATAGCATACTACAAGAAACACTTTGCAAGGACTATAGCAAGTGGCTTCATTGAGAGACATGGATGCCTAGACATATACACGCCTCATGAGATGTGGGCAGCCATTGGCCAGCTCAAAGTCTCCTCTCATCAGCTCGAGATTGCAATAGGGAGAGCAGCCCACATTCCTAGAGCTGAGAGGATCTGAAAACTAAGCCAAAAGGAGGTGGACAGTGAGCACTACATTTCCAGGTGCAAGTCCTACAGTACATCCAAGCTAGATACCCTACATTATCTAGAGCAGACACCTCCCTCGAACGAGTCATGGAGACTCTAGACGAGCAACACTTGGGCCAGTTCCTACTCAAGATTCAGAGGCTCTGCACATTGCTACTGAAGCCATGTGCCCTGCACCGGGCAGCGGGGTGGTGTGAGGGGGGAGTCACATATCACTGATTTTTCAGACAGTGAACACACACTGCAACATCACAAAGAGGGGTGACAGTCTAGAGGGCTGAGGACATCAAAGCATCACATCATGCAGGTCAAGAATGCAAGGTAATTAGACATAGAGGCTACACAAGAGAGACAAGGACGATCTGCAAGTGACACAAGTAGTACTACCTGACAAAGATGAGGGATCAGTCCAAATGTTTGCCACACACTATCTCATCAGGAGTGTATGACCATACCCACAGATCCTGATTGGATGGAGTGTAGAATCATTCACTCACACAGCTAGCCATGTATTGCTCCATACATCCACCCCACCTTCTTGTTGTATCCCTGTATGGGCATTGTATTGTATACCACTTTATATTTCCCTGCTTTGCACTGTATTGCCACTTATCATCATTTAGCAGTCACATTTGATGTACAGTGACGATTATCATTCTACATGGTTTTGTTTCATCACCTGTTTTTGGCTTCAGCAGACATTACTATATTCTTCTCTCTTTCTGTGTGTGTGTGTGTGTGTGTGTGTGTGTGTAATGCTTTATATCAGTATATGGAAAAACCCAAATAAATAGAGCGCACCTTGAAGGACTGAGGTCAAAACGTTACAAAACCCTAGTTCCACTAGACGCACAACATTTGAACACGAAAATGCAATGGTCAATCCTTTCAGGGAGCACACTAGCACTTTTAACAGAGCAGAAATCAGAACCAAAGATATACACACACTCAAAACAATATTCTGAAAGGATGTTAAGGTGAAGTGTTCACCTATCACTAGGTAGCTGAGAACAATAAAAATGCACTAGTCCCACTGCTGAGTTTAAGCTTACAACTGCCCCAGTTGATTCAACTTGATAGACTGTTCCACTAATCATCTCAGCAGAAAGTAACTTTGCAGAACCTTTCAGGTGACTTAGATCTGATCTCTCAATTGCCTCTTTGCGAAGTGTCTCTTCACTGTTTCTTGCATTTCGAAGAAAAGCTTCATGTGATAGATTGTCCCTGTGAATGTAAACAGCCACATCATTGAAACAGCAGCTATGCATTGCCAAAATTGCCAACCAATTCAACATAAGCATAAAATCTATTAAGACCAGAAGCAATGGTGGCCTGAGAATTACCTCTCCAGCATTAAAATATAGTCAGAGCCTGGCATACGCGCACGGCCTCTGGATTGAATATAAGCTAGCACAGTTTTGGCAAGATCAAATCGTATAACAACATTGCATTGCCGAATGTCCAATCCCTCTTCAGCAACACTCGTTGCCACCAATAATGTGACCTGTAAATACTCAAAGGTACAGATTCCAATTCTAATATCCTAAGATGCATAATCAAGCTGCACTAGCAGATTTCTACCTACCCGTCCATCCTTGAAGTTGTTGATAGTTTCTTGCATTTGGCGTGTGCGCATGTCTTGATTATTATTGTGGCCAATCAAGCTTGCACATTTTACAAATTTCAAGGATGGTAATTCTGCAAATACCTATAGCACAGGATTTGAACTCCATTTGCATCACAAAGATTCAATGATTGTATGCAGTTAAATAATTTTCATTCCTTCAAGGGCACAAACCTTGGGTAAAATAAGAGCTGCAACAACCCGCTCTACAAAAATGATTGCACGGAAGTCATCCGTATGCTGGTATCTTAGCAGGATTTTGATCAAAGACTGCACTTTAGGAGTAACTTTCCCTTCAGCCACAGCTGCTCCAAGGATCTCATCAACATGCTCACCACCAGAGACCACTGAGAAGAGCAATACAAAGATCAACTGAAGTGTCGTATACACAGATGCAATCCAAAACATAATATGTTGTCTTATAAATGATACTCCGCATTCCTCAAAAATCATAACAGCATGTATAAACTGATAGAAACCATCATAAAAACAGGTAAAGTTTTATATAAGGCAAGAATGAAAGATGGTCAAAGATACATGGAACAAATAGCTTCCTTACATCTTAGAGGCCTCAAGCATCCAACAAGTTCCTTCAAATGTGTCATGGTGAACACTAGCAATAACACATTTTAACTTTTGATTTGTGGCAGCCTGTTAAAAGGGTTACATCTGTAGGCATAATGGATCTCCTAAAACTGGATAAGCTTGTCTCAAACTCTTCCAAAGTTAGAGTGCACATTTAACAAAAAAGTAGACAGGAGAATGAGAGAGGTAGAAAGGCATGCACGCCACTTCTGCAACATACAAAGCAATTGAACCACAGTTGCGAGAATCAGGAAAATGGATGGAAATCCCCATGTCATCAAGAAAAGGCATGAGCCATACTCCAAATCAAAGCTTTCTAATTTCCAAGTTTTAAAAGAGCTCTACAAAAGGCATGAGCCCAAAGGAGATTCTTGATGGAGTTGGTTGTTTTGGTTTAGAATACAAATTTCATACTCAAAATCAGAGCTTTCTAATTTCCAAGTATTAAAAGAGCTCTACAAAAGGCATGAGCCCAAAGGAGCTTCTTGATGCATGCGAGGATTTTGCAACATTATAAAATATGCTAATCACAAAGAAGAAACAATTGTAGATAAGTGCAATATCCAACAAGGGAGTGATTGATAACTAATTATCATGTCATTCCTCTTCCTCATCCATGTCATAGTCTTCAATTGATGTAGGAAAATCCTCTTCATCATCATCCTCCTCACCACTTGCATCTCGCGCACACCCAGAATTCTGTACACTTTTATCGAAGCCAATATATGCATTTCGAAAATACTCTGACTTCATTTTTGTCAACAAAAATAGGTTTGCATTGACATAGCTTGCAAGTTGATATTTCACCAACCTATGATCCTCCAAAGTAGGAACCAACTTTTGAAGAGTAGAATTTCAATTTCACGCAACACCCCCACATTTTCTTGAAGAAATCTTCCCTTGTGTTTAAACTCCATAAGCTGCAAAATGTAGTGGAGAGTAATATTGATTCCACCTCCTCACCATAAGTTTTTCAATCTCTTGCAATCTAGATTTATCAATCTCAATGGTCCAAATGTTTTCTATCTATTGCCGCAAAAATCTTTCCAATGTGGGAAACATCACTCTCCACATGGAGCCCCAGATTAACAATTGGCAAGCAAAGAAGAAATGAATGCTTCACCTTGGGCCAATAATCCTCCTAGATGATGGTGGTATAGTACAATTGTGCCATAGCTATGCGAGAAGTAGACCAGCCCTCCCATTCTGGAATAGCCACCATCTGTTTCAATGTTGGTCCCATCACATGGAGTTCCTCACTGCTGCATTTAATCTCCAACATCATTCTTCATAATCTGGAGACTACATCTAGGCAGTACATTGCTGGATTTACCTTCTCAAGCCTCAGAGACATCCTGTGTTTTAGTTTCCAGCCTGCTGTCCTGCTCTTCACAGCCATGTACGTCAATCTATTGTATCGACTGGCCCACAGCTGCTACATTTCATCATATTCAGCTCTAGTCTTTACATCCTCATCATCGTCTACTTCAACGTGGTGGTTGCGGTAGGTGGGATCCATCACCAGAAAATGTATGAAGACCTATTAGACACTTCTGATAAATCCCATTGAGTCACTTGTTTCAGTCCAGACAGAATCACAGGATTTGTCCCCCAAAATGTGGAATTTTACCACTTCACCAATCACAAGGTTTTGGGGAACCGTAGCAGCTATTCTGGACTACAGAAGAATTCAAGACAACAACGTATCTAGTTCTATGTGCTAACTGGTAGACTGAAAAAAATGTACCTGGGACAATAGCTGAACATAACACTTGCATTTTTTTCTGATGGCCACAGAGCAACATTTTTGAATAGATAGTAGATTTGCTCCAGATAATATAGATGTTGAACAAACACATAAAGCTGAGCAATTCTTCTAAAAATATACTATAAAGCAATCCTTTTAAACATATACTACAAATCAAATCAAATTCCACATTGTCCCAGAAAACAAATCACAGATCCATCACTCTCAGCTTACCTTGTGTATCAGCAAGTTCACCCTCTTCTACTTCCAAATACGGGCATTCTTCTGTATCAACAGACTTACAATCCTCCTTGTTGTCACTTTTTAAGACAATGACAGCTCCCTCAGTAAGTTGACACTTCAGAAGATCTACCAGCTTTTTCAAGTAAGACTCTTGGAACTTGACATCCAATTGATGGCTCGCTCTCTCATCATTTTGAAGAGCTGTCAGATAGGACAAAGCTACCTGTATCATGCATAAGGAGCTATATTGGATACTCGACTCCTCATTTTCAACAGACCAAACAAAACTAGACAGCAGTTGACTGAAGCTACCTTGTAAGCACACCACTGGCCAAGTTCTTCCAGCGCATAGCAGACAGCTCTTAACTTCTGCACCAGATTAGCAGCTCCATCATTCTCTGTGCGCTCAGAGACACCATAAACGAGGCGCAACTCTTCTTTGGCTCCAGCATCCCGGGCTCCCATAAACTGCCATTTGCTTTTTTTTGAACTAGAAGCAGCAGCTTCTTCAACTGTACTTTCCATCTGCTTGATCTGTTCCCACAAGGATACCAGTAATGCTGCTTTATCATACTGGACAACAGTTTCAAGGGGCATTGGTACATGCTTCTCAAGATCCTTCCGATCTTTGATGGTGCAAACAACTGAATCAAGCTTACTCTCCAGATTGCGGATTTTGATTGCACAATCTTCTTGATTGGACACACCTGAAAAGAATATCATCAGCAAGGTCACAACTTGAGTACCAGTTTCAACCATGAACCTGAGAAAGTGAACTGTAAACGAAGAAATTAGTCACATGTTAAGAAGGTCACATGTTAACAATAACAGGTGTAAGCAGAAGGCTCTCTGTAATCAAAGAAACTAGGTCACATGTTCAGAATAACAGGTTAGGCAGAAGGCTTTCAGGAGTGGCAATTCCAAAACATGATACCTTTCAAATTCACAGGGGATGCTGTCATCCCAAAAACAGCAGGCCGTTTGTCTTTTGGAGTTGTGTGATAAAATTCTGACATGACCAATGAATAGGGATGCTTTTTCACAGCGTGATGGCATTCGTCCAAAATAAGCAAGTGAATAGCATGCATCTTTACAATGCTGTGCCTTAAAATATTCAGAAGTATCTGTGCAGTCATCACTAGAACCTGGAATCGGAGCACATGCATCAGATGCCATAACAAGCACCAATCTTGAATTTACCAAGAAATGGATTGAACTGAAAGGCATCCCTTACATCTTTGGTTTCGAACTCCCGATGCCACCGTCGAGCATCCCAAAAATCTTGCCCCATTTCCCCACAGTAATGACCAACTTGAAATTCAGTCCATTCACGTATCACTTCTGCTTGCTGTAAGAATATAAAATTTTAGAAATCCACTTTCTCTGGTTGGTTGCACACTTACAAAATCTCTTTCAAGCTAAGACTGCCTTACCTATCAGAACCTAAGCTACTCATATTCAGGCAAAAATCATGTACTAGTGCAGGCCTAATTCTTTCATGATCAACCACACCTTATCTGACCTTGTTTGAGCAGATCGTAGATCCTCTATCTTATCATAGATCACAAAAATTTTCTAAATCTTATCTGAAAGTGCGCATATCTGCTGATTGTGCATCTAATTGTGATTCGCAAACAAACGCTGCTGCAAGAATGCTGGCCTTTTGGCAAATGCATACCCCAAACATGACAAAGGAGTTCCAATTTCCTTGATCCAGAAAATCAGTTAACCAATATGCCAGCAAATGCATACCCAAACACGACAAAGGAGTTCCAATTTCCTTAATCCAAAAAAATTGGTTAACCAATATGCCAATGCATAGTTTGAGACTTACTAGCATTTCGTTCCCAAGCCCAAAAAAAAGGTCCACATGAAAATACAAATATTAGAAGCACTACTTTCTAAAATCCCAAAGTACAAACAGGAACCCTCACTACTGCCAAAAAAGTAAGAGCGTTTCATACATACGAGGCCTAGTCTCAAGAGTAGGTTATCCTTCCACTCCTGGAAATTGAACAAACAGCAACAAGAGCTGAATTCTAAGATTCTGATCTGAGAGAGTCCTAATAACTGATTTAACTACAACAAAAACGGCATTAAATGTTTGTAGCCCTAAACACTAAATTGCCAAAAATAGGTTGGCTGATCAAATTACAACTAATTTGCACGTTAGTACTTGGCTAAGACCCAAAAAGCACATTTTCCTGCATCTTCAAATACTTAAGTTTATAACCACAATAGAAGCATTTTGCTCCCAGCATCCACAAAGAGCAATCATCCATCCAGTCAAGTATCATTTTGGCTTTGCTTTTGAAGAAGAATAGTTGTGCACAAAAAATGAAAATCTAAACAATGAAAAGCTTCATGAAAAGTTCCATTGGAGCCCCAAATACCTTCTTTGGCGCAATAGGCGGCGTTTCCTTGGTCTTTCGATGTTTGGAAGGCCATGATCCATGAGTTTCTCGATTCCCTCTCTCTCTTCGAGGGGAATTCAAAGGGGGCTCATTTATTCTTCTTCCAAGGGGGATCCCATTTCCTCAACTTCACAGAGGGTCCCTGCTCATCCTACGGTTCTTCACACACCCTTTACCTTCTTGGGATGGTTGTCATCTCCATGCCATTTCACCCATTAATTCCCCTTCCCCTTACTTCCCAATGCTACCCTGGATCTATGGGTTCCTCCTAGTTCAAGGCTTTGGATGTTTCAACCATGGTTTGGTGGCTAGGCCTGCATATACCTTCCAATATGGCATAATAGATCTTGTGACTTCTCTTCCAAGGTTGAGTTTCCGGTCCTATCAGCTCATCATGTCTAATGTTCTTCTCTACAAGTTACCTTACAAGTGGAATATTGGGATTTCCGGGTTGATCTTCTTCTTCCTCTCTCTCTCTCTCTCTCTCTCTCTCTCTCTCTCTCTCTCTCTCTTCCTCTCCACTGCTACTCACACCCCACCCGAAGAATACTACAACTCATGGTCTACATCTACACAGGCATCCTGCCTTCCACACCTTCCAAGTTGGAGACTCTCTTCCTCCACCTTGCAACCATCTCCACCATCTAGTGTCAAATTGTACCTCCGTTTTTGGCTGCACATTCTCTTCCTCTACCTAGCAACTATCATCTCTATTTGGCATTAGTAGACATCTGTATTTTTCATGCCAAGCGAGCTCTCTCTACCTAGTGACAATGCTCTCCACCTGCCATCAGCCTCTCAAGCTGTGTTTCACAATCTACCACCTCCATGGCATCCGCAACAACTTCAACAGGCACTTGCTACCTTAGACACCTACGTTTTTGCAATTCTTGCTCCACCAAGGGCTAGATTTCCCCCTACGTTTCGAGCAAAAAGAGAATCATTCGACACCATGACCTCAAGGAGACCACTGCAATGTGCTACAAAGATTTCCCCCACCCATTTTCAAGTCCAATGGCTTCCATTGCCATGGCATGTGGTTCTATCGTCCACTCCACCAATAGACAATGATTGTTAGATACTTTCTTCTTGTCACTCCACTCCTTCAAGAGACAGAGGTTGTTCAACTCCTTTTTCGGTTCTACAATCCTCTCCAGTGAGAGACAATGATTGTCTTAAACCCTGGCTCCTTCGGAGCTTCCTATTTCCTTCCCTCCCTTGTCTTGCTCCACAAACAATGACTCCAATGTAGCATTGAGGAAACTCTCTATGATACCCCTCCCTCCACTCACTCTTCTACTCAGGTTCGAGAGGCCACATCTAGGAGCTACCTAGCCTCTATTCCACAGACCCCAATTACCTTCTTCGGCACCACAGATAGTGTCTTCTTTGTCTTTCGATGTCTCAGAGGTTGTGATTCATGAGTTTCTTGATTCCTTGACTCTCTCGGAGGGGTTTCCATTGGGGGATCTAGAGGGGGCTCATATTTCTTCTTCCAATGGGTATCCCATTTGCTCTCCTTTAGAGAGCATCCCTAGTGATCTTGCAGTTCTTCACACACCCTTTACCTTCTTCGAATGGTTGTCATCTCCATGTCATTTCACCCATTAATTCCCCTTCCACTTATTTTCCAATGCTACCATAGATCTATAGGTTTCTCCTAGTTCAGGGCTTTGGATATTTTAGCCATGGCTTGGTGGCTAGGCTTGCATATACCTTCCAACATGGAGTAATGGAGGTTGTGGCTTCTCTCTCGAGGTTGAGTTTCAGGTCCTATTAGCTGATCATGTCTATTGTTCTTTACTACAGGTTACCTTATAGATGGAATACTAGGATTTCCAAATTGATCATTTTCTCTCACTCTCCTCTTTTATGCTCACGTGAGAGGGGGTGTTGAGAAACCATATCATTCGATACCGTTTCCCTCCTCCATTTCTATTTTTGGTTTCCATTTACAACCCCAAAAAGGCTTTTTGGGTGCCTTCCAAGAGAGTCAAGGCACTACTTGAGAAAATTTAGTGAGTGACACTCTAGATAGTCTATGGCTACCATATAGTTGATAACATAGGTCTCATACTTCCATACATGTACATGTATGAAAGTATAACTGAAGTATGATTTAGATCCCCTGGCTGAATCAAAAGTTGCCCTAATTTTTTTCTTAAAAGACTAGAAAAATATAAGAATGATAAGTTGAACCTTAATATGAATTGTAGACATTTCAATAAAGCTTACACTTTGAAAAACAAGCATAAAAGACATTGAAATTTGACAAAGGGGACTATATGAATTTTGAGATTATAATTGACCCACAAAGATCACAAAATATCATGACTCATTGATTCATAATTATAACCAGCCCACTAAGATCATAAAATGCAATGACTCAATACATCATAGTACTCTAGACTCTATAGAGACAAACCAACAAACTGAAGAGACAAGGGTCAAGAGTTCAAATTGTAGACTTGTTGTGGCATCATGCATGTGTTACTCAAGTTGACTCATGAGTCATTTTCATCTCCAGCATCATCCTCCTCATCCTCATCCTCTTCACCCTCGCCCTCACCCTCATCCTCATCCTCCTCATCCTATGGCACACTAGAGGTACTAGCACTCAATGGACCTATTGTCATAGGAGCTAAATATTCATCATCTTCCTCCCTCATTTCTACAAAGCAAGCAGCCTTTCATCATCCTTTTCCTTGTTTAGCATTTCCAAGGTCACTTTTATCTTCTCAAATCCTCTTTCTTTCAACTTGCCTCTACGAAGCACAAATTGGTGTGTATAAAAACAAGCTTCTCGGTATTCTTTGGCTTAAGCTTGTTCCTCTTCTTCGTATAAATGAGAGAAAAAGTGCTCCAATTTCTCTCACATAGTGAAGCACATGTGCCTTGAGCATAGCAATAGGTATGCTAAGCGGTTCGGTGTGTTTTCGGGCCAGGGGTCACAGACCAACCATAAAACCTAATTCGAGGAGTAGAATGCATTGGTGTCTGCTCCAATTGGTGGTACTACATTTTGAGGCCCCACTTCAAGAATGGCACTCTTAAGAATTTCAAAGATATACTCTCTTGACTTCTACTCACCACTTATATCAACTGAGCACAAGATTGTGGAAGCAAACATGTGTGAAACCATTACATTGATAATGGGTCAACAACGTGCATCCATAGTTATCTTTGTGTGTCATACCATATTGATCGTACCATAAAATCCATATGGCACCATACCGTGCGTATCCGTATGGATTCGTACAATAAAACAAGGCCACTTTTGCCGCTGCGTCTGTGCGTCCTCCCGCGTTTTGCTATGCTTTAATCCAGCGTCTTTTGCCTGCATGACACTTTTTGGGGGGGTAGGAAGCCTTGGATACCTCATCTCACCCCCTTTTCCAGCTATGCACTCCCCCCCCCCCAAAGCCCTCCATGAATTCCATTAAACTCGCAACTCTCTTTGACTGTTGACCCCTCGTTGACTATTTGACCCCTCTCTCATCTACAAAGGTTCTCCTCTCCTCCATGCTTCCACACACCAATTCAGCAAGCATTTACCATTCTCATCTTCCTCTCTTGGATCTTGAATTGATTTGTGGTTTGTCATTCCCATCTCCCATCTCCTCTTTCCCGCACCTTCTAATCTCCCATCCCCTCTCTCTCACTCTTGCTCTTTCAGCTTTACCCCAACCCTCCAGCCTCTCCCTCTCTTTCAACTTTCAAGTTTCAAGAGTCGAGACTCAAGCATCTCTCTCTCTCTCTCTCTCTCTCTCTCTCTCTCTCTCTCTCTCTCTCTCTCTCTCTCTCTCTCGTGAAGGTAATTGAATTAAGTAAATATTTTACATCAGACCATCAGGTCAGCTTAGAACTCTCTCTCTCAAAAATATATACATCAGCCCATGCGATCAAGATTCTCACTAAATCTCTTACATTCTATTACATCAGACCATCAGGTCCTCCAAGAAAGTGACGAAAGACTATCAAGACTTTAACACAAGAAGAAAATCACACTACTGGTGTAGAGTGAACAATAGCCAGCTAGGGGGCAGCAATGTCAAGAAGAACGAGGTCACCTGATATCATAGAAGAAATCTGCCATAACACCAAACCTCGAATACGGGCCACATGACCATGGATGCCCGAGATCGAATAAAAAATAAAGGCATTCCGAGTACACCAAATATGCCACACGGTAGTCCATCTCAGGAACTAGAATAGGCAGGAATAATCAGAATGCAACGAAGGCATGGAGGGAAGCTTTCCATTATTCCAAGAACGGGCTGCCATGGGTAGCTGAGTAGCCAAGAGCCACACGCAGGAAATAAAACACCAAATGACCGTGTTGCCATGGGAGATGCCAGTGTTTTCAATGAAAAATTTTACAATGTCTAACCAAGGATGACTCTGTACACATAACGCCTACAAAAGGGCCAACCTCAAGGCTTTCATATGAAAATTAACATCCAGCAAAGCTGCTCCCCCCATTCGTTTAGGCGTAGTCACATGCTGCCACGAAATCCAGACCTGTCCCAAAGAGTTCCCCTTCTTTTTCCACAACATGAACCTGATAGGCTGAACTAGTTCCAAAAGGGACTTCTTAGTCCAAGAAAGCAAAGGCAAAAAGAATGATATCATACTAATCATAATACTTTGAGCAACTTTCAGTCTGACATGTAAAGACCAACCTTGAGATTTCCAGTACATGAACCTGTCATGAATCCCGGAGCCCATCCAATCCAATAAGGCCCGGGGTGTTACCTTCGCACCAATAGGGTATCCCAAGTGTTTAGTGATATTTCCCTTTGAGATCACAATTCCATACCAGCCCAAGACTTGCAGATCAGTCTCCGTACAAGATAGAAGTATAGATTTTTGAGTATTAATATGAAGACCAGATGCCAAAGCAAAAAGATTCCACACCACCATTGCCTGATTAGCATTAGTGCGATCAGCCTTAAGGAACATGAAAGAATCGTCTGCCAAAGATTGACCCACAAGTTGAGTGCCACTGGGAAGAGACAAGCCAACTATCTCGCCTCGGTCAACTAGCTTATCCAGCAAAGAGAGCATCGGGTGAGTGACCAGGGCAAACAACAAAGGGTTGAGAGAGCAGCCTTGCCTAAGGGACTGAGATAAGGCAATTTCTTCCATGATCCCTCCATTAAGAGCAATACGAGCCACAACTCCCTGACCAATAGTGTCAATAAGAGAAACCATGCGAGGACCAAATCCCATTGTAGAAAATAATTGCCGCAAAAAAGACCAGCTAACATGATCAAATGCCTTCTCAATATCGAGCTGAAGCATAATTACTCGTTGTCCTGAAGCTTTAGCATAGTCAATTCCCACTTGAACATTTAAGATGTTATGCATTATATTGTGGCCTTTAATGAAACCATATTGGCGTGGATGAACCAAGTGCGGAAAAACTTTCTGCAATCCATTGGCAATGATTTTGGAGAAAATTTTGTTTAACGAATCCATAATGGAAATAGGTTTCCATTATTTCAAAGAGCTTGGGGAGGGAACCTTGGGCAACAACCGAACGACAGCAATCTTCCAATCTAATGGCATAATACCATAATTCCACACTTGCTAACACAGGCGAGTCAATGGTCTTTAAGCTGCTGCACATTAGCTGAAAAGAGCTCATTAGGAAGCCCATCCCAGCCGGGGCTTTTCCTTCGGGGTAGGTGAGATAGCACTTCCTCCACTTTATCTTCAAAAATATCCACCTTCATTAAGTCCACCCATTCTGGTTTGACCTGGTTGCTTACCAACTCGCAAATATATCGGCGAGCGGTGAGTACAGCATCACAAAAATTCTCTTGTGGACCCAGCAAGGATTTAAAAAAATCAACACACATACTAATGATGGAGGCTGGGCCAGTCACCATTACACCCTCTTCATCCATTAAGCGCACAATATTCTCCCGGGCATATTTCTAGTGCACGCAAGCAAAGAATTGATGGGATTGACAATTATTATCGTATAAAGTCTCAGCTCTGGCCAGCACTTTGTATTTTGCATATTCTTGTTCCTACAAAGAATGAACCCAGCCTTTCAACCATTCAATGCATGTGAGCAAGTCATCATTAGAATCCCATGATTGACTTAGAGACAAGGAGTGGGCCAATAAAGCTTGGGCATTCTGTAATTCAGCTCGTAAGGAGGAAGCTTGCCGAATACCATACTGACAAGATAATTGTCTACCATTATCCCTAAAAACAGCCCATGTGTCCCTCCCTTCAGATAGGACCTTCAAGCTAAAAGAAGCGATCAGTTGTTGAACATATTCCAAAAATTGATTTTGCTGCAGAAAAGATTGATTAAAACAAAGTGGCAACTGAGTAAGAAGGGCCTTAAATACATGAACAGGTCTATGGGTCATTTCCAAGACCAAAGGTTAGTGATCTGATAAGATATGCTATCATTCCACCCACATGTCAATAACTGCCGGAAGAAAGGAATCACTCTAACAAATATATATCCGATCCAATCTCGCCCACGTGTTAGGATGCTACAAAGATCGATAGATATAACCAGATTGTAATGGATACATTCATGACCACATGTCCTGCTTCAAAGATCTAGCTACAAGGGCATCCCAAGCCTATCACTCACGACCATCATAACTGAATACAGAGAAGTAGCCTGATCCCGAGATAGACATGCATTAAAGTCGCCCATGACAAAACCTTGACGAGCCATGGAAAGGTAGTGCAGGTCTTTCCAAAGTTGACAACGTTCCCTTGCCGTAGAAGGAGCATACAAGCCCACCAACCACAAAACCTCTCCCTCATAGAGAATCTCCAAAATCACAAATCAGCCTCAAGGGTCTTGAGAAACCAGCAATGGTTGCACACAGGATTTGACGGCCAACATAACACCAGATTTATATGGAGCTCGACCACTGAGTGAAAAACACAACATAATCCTTATAAACAAAAGAGGATCCAACCAAAGTATGTTGTTTATGCTCCACCGCACAAAATACATCCCACTTTCCAACAAACACAACTTTCCACAACCGATACTGCTTGCTACCTGACGAGATACATCTCACATTCCACAAAGCAATTTTTCATAATAAATCGAAAAAGAGAAAACTACTAAACCACCGCTTTTCCTTTCCCTTTTATATCTATAGCTTTAGCTGCCTAGAACCTTTCCATCTCGCTTCGGATTACATCAACAAGGCCTGCCCTATCGGAGCACAAGAAGGGAATTGATGTTGCTGCGATCGAAAAACATCCCTAGGAGGCAAAAGCCTCCCCTGGGCATCAAAGCGCAAAGCAAAATTGGAATTCCTTTTATCATCCCCCGCCGGAGCACGTGAAGATTTGAGGGTTCATGTAAATCCCCTTACCTTTACGTTGAAAGGTCTGAGTGATGGGGTGTGGCGATGGGTGGGCAGCAGGAGCCACACGAGAAGCTTGTCTTGCATTACGTCTAGCCACTGAAACCCAAGAATCTTCCCAAGAAGACACATTCCGATCAATCGGAATGGAAGTACGCTCAAGACCCACTTGAGAAATCCCCTTCTTACCTTCACCCCGACCATGTTGGGGAAGCATCTCAGAATCAGCTTGAGGCTGCTGAAGTGAGTGGGGAGGATGGTGTTCCTACATATCCATGTCTGAATTTGTAGTTCGCTGCAAAACCTCCGAATTTTTGTCACATTCTGAAATGAAATGGCCCAATTGGCCACATTTGAAACAATGTCTTGCAAAATTACCCCATTTTAACTCATAAACCAAGGTTTGCAATCCTGGCACCTGAAAAAGGATTTTGGTCAAGCAAGGTTTTCCTGTGTCCCAAAGCATGCATGCCCTATTCCGATTGCGGGAAGCCAGCTGAGGCTCTACCAACACCTCACCTAAGGTTCTCAAGACCAAAGGGAAGAGTCTCCAGAGAAGCGCAAGGAAATCAACCACCTCCACCCAAATAGACCATGCCTGCCTCAATACCTCTTGAAATTCAGCCATGGGCCTCCAAGGGACCATGTGAACTAACTGCCCATCCAAAAACAAAGGGATGCGCTACATGATGAAAGACCCCACTTCCGATGAGCGAAAAAACACCTCAAAAAACCCTTTAGGACCATCATAAATTTCTTCAACAGGAGGGGCCTGCACATGCCCTGAAGCATCTTCTTGGCACTGTTGCACATTTACAAGCATAGACTGCAGCCAAGTACAAATCCTTGTGATCAGGGAAGTCCTTCCCGTAAAATAAAGGATGGCTGCCCTCTCATGGAAGGCAGCAATCTGCTGTAGAACCAGTTCCGTTCCCATGACTGCTACTACATGGTCTCCTTCCGAAAAAGAGTTAGCTTTACTCTCATTAACATGTACATAATCGGACATAAGATGGTTGGCAGTGGCCAGCATGAACTGCAGAGACCCATCCAGACCTTGACCAAAAGCTTGGACCTCTAGCCAAGGCAAATTTGGGGGGCATAATAGCGGATCTTCAACCGACATCTTCTAACGTTTGCCTTTCTCACCCCCTACCGTCAGCTACGCGGAATCCTCCGCCAAAGAATCGCTATCTAAATCTGGCAGAACTAGGTCTTTCCCATTCCCGAAGTGCTGGTCGAGAAAGGCCTCATCGATACCATTTGTCTCCTGCAGATTCTCCATCATTGAACTAGATGTTAAGCACGAACTGCTTATCTCCCCTCTTGCAAGCTTGCAGACAACAACTCTCTCTCTCTCTCTCTCTCTCTCTCTCTCTCTCTCTCTCTCTCTCTCTCTCTCTCTCTCTCTCTCTCTCTCTCTGTGCCGAACATCAGCACCCAACGGGTACCCAAGGTGCCTGACAATGGAACCACGGGGAACAACCATTCCCTGCCAGTCCAAAGACTGTAAATCTGACTCCGTGCAACTGAGAATGGCTGATTTCAAAGCATTGATACGAAGGCCAGAAGCATGACCAAAAAGAGTCCAAACATCCAATGCTTTGCAAAGATTATCCTTGTCCGCACGCAAAATCATAAAGCTATCATCAGCCAAGGATTGACTAATGAAGTGCTGTCCAAAAGGAAGAGACAATCCCGCCAACTGAGTAGAAGCTGCCATATGAGATAACATCGAAAGAACCGAATGAGTCGCAAGAGCAAAAAAGAAAGGACTCAAAGGGCAACCCTGTCTCACAGAGCGTGCAATGACAAATGGCTCAGTAACACCACCATTCAGCATAACTCGCGAAGAAGCCTCAATACTAACGGTGTAGATCAAACGAGACATCCAAGTACCGAAGCCCATAGTAGACATAACTTCTGCAATGAAAGACCAGTCTAAATAATCCAAAGCCTTTTCCAGGTCCAATTGAATCAATACCACCTCCTGATTAGAGTGCCTTGCATAGTCAATAGCCATTTGCACATTTAAGACATTATGCAAAATGTTTCGGCCCTTAATAAAACCATATTGAAGAGGATGCACAATGGCAGGAAGATGCTTATGGAGCCGATTCACCATTACTTTGGAAAAGACTTTATACATAGAACCCATCAAAGAAATTGGTCGCCAATGTTTCAGCATAAACGGCGACGAAACTTTTGGAAGCAGTTTGATAAGTCCTTCTTTCCATGAGGAAGGCATGAACCCCGTTTCCCAAACCTGTTGAAACATAGCCGTCAATGGTTTCACCAGTTGCGTAGCAAAAGCCTCAAAGAATTCATTGGTGAGACCATCCATAACCTCCACCTCACAAATATCTGTCTCCAAGTAGTTTGCATGTCATGTGGAACCTGATTGCGGACCAAATCATAGAAAGTTGAGCGAGCATGAGTAATTTGGTCCGAAGGTGAAGGAGTAGAACCAAGGTCTAGAAAATAATTCCTACACATATTCACAATAGTCTGAGGATCAATGACCATTTGACCTTCTGCATCCTGGAGTCTAGTCATATTCTCTCGAGCAAGAGATGCATGGAGAGCTCGAAAAAACTTATGAGTCTGACAAGCATTGTCTTGCAAATTCTCAGTCAAATTTTGCAATTTGGCCTACTGATAAAATTTCAACTGAAACTCTTTAATAAGATCAGCCAAACGCATAGCCAATGGCAGTAGAAATACATCATCTGGAGTCTCCACCAGTAGAGAACAAACCAAAGCCAATAATTCCTCCGCTGCTTGTCGACGCTGCCGACAAAGAGAGACATGATGGATCCCATACTCCAAACAACCCATTGCACATTAGAGAGCAATCGTTCAAAAGAAGCATTGCCCTCAGAGGAGAAGTCCAAGAAAAATCTATCAATCAATTGATGCATGTAGCCCCGAAATATTGAATGCTTCAAATAAGACAAATTGAAACGCAAAGGGAGTCTATCCAGAAATTGCTTAAAAGGTGCAATGGGTTGTGCAAGCATCTCAAGCTGTAGAGGAAAATGGTCTGACAAGGCATATTGCTGCAACACTTTCATTTCCAGCATCTTAGGAAGAAAATCATCATCCTGCATGATATACATGCGGTCCAACCGCGACCATGTAGTTGTATACTGCGCAGAATGGAATGTAAAACCTGTAGAAGAAGGGAGTAGCCATGACCAGAGATCTTGCTTAAGTACGGCAAGAGCAAACGCATTCCACACACTGCTTTCCGGAGCGTCCATCACCGAATGCTCTGATGTGGACTGTGAAGAATCAACACACATATTAAAATCCCCCATCAAGAAACCCCGTCTGCCAAGTGACAACAAGATCTGCAAAGTATTCCAAAGATCCCGGCGGAATAAAGGGTCATTTGGGGCATAGAGGCCAAGTAACCATAAGATCTCTCCTTCAAATAAAACTTCAATCACCACAAAACGACCATGTACATCATTTTTTATAAGAACAGGCTGATATTTCTCATGTACAATCATAAGCACACCAAAATAGTGCCTGGCATGTGTCCCTGCATAAAACAAGCAAAACCCATGGCAATCCACAACTTTTCCTGCTTCACCATGACTCTTGTGCTCAACAGCACACAAGACATTCCACTTATTCTCATGCAATACAGTCCACATGGCATGTTGCTTATTGCCAGAACAAATGCCTCGCACATTCCACGTGGCTGTCTTCATATGTATTCAAAAAAGAAAATCAGGAACAAGGCAAAGCTTGCCTCGATTTAACATTTTATGCTAGAATGTCAAGGACTCCCTCATCCAAAAAATCAGCTAACACGGCAAAAGAGTTCTGACGGCCAGATTTAGAGGTAGACGGTATATCCACTCTCTTGGGGATGGAACGGGGATAACGACGATCCCATGGGGTAATCATGTTACCTCTAGCATCAAAAGCCAACTTAGCAGGTGGACCCTTTGGACCGTCCGTATATACTTTCCTAGTAGGTTGATTCCGAGGAGCAAAAGAAACCATAGCATGAGTAGTATGCTCTGAAGACAACATTTCTTTCCTGCGCATATAAGTACGCAAGGAATCTTGTGAAGCATTAGGCACAATATCCGCCATGCCAGCATCAAACCTTTTATCTTTTTTTGCACATACATATACCCAGTCATTGCTACGGGAATCCAAACCTAAAACATGTTGTTTACCTTTATCCAAAACTTTGGGTGGCTGGGTTGCATCCTGTGATGAAGCATCAAGCACCACATCTTCCATGGGCGGCAAAACATGCTCAGCATCTGAAGTCGGTTGCTTTACTAGGCATTCGGCCATAAAATGCCCCAATTTTCCACACAAGAAACAATGCCCTACAAAGTTACCCCATTTCAAACGAAAGTGCAAAAGATGTATGCTAGAGCAATTAAGACGTAACCAAGCAAGGCTTTTTCGAGCAATGTCCCATAACATACACAAACAGTTACGATTCATGGCCCTTAGGCTCGGGGGGACCAGAACAATGCCCACAACGACCATAGCATCCTTTAACAGTGGCCAATAGACAGCCGGACAGTTTTCCACTTCAACCTACACTAGGCATTTATGTTGAAGCAGGCGCTGAAAATCAGCCATTGGGCGCCATGGCACAACATGAACCAAACGGCGATCAAAGAACAATGGCAGTTTAGACAGCAGATCAACACGATTCTTCTCAAATTTCAACAGCACCTCATAAAAGCCTCCGGGCCCAACAAAAATCTCTTCAACACACTCCCCTTGTAGTAGTAGACCTTGCAGCCGTTGGCGAATATAGGAAAGCACTGGGATCCTACCAGTGAAGAAGAGTATAACAACACGTACATAAAACACTGAGAATGACCGCAATACATTTTTCGGGTCCACAGTGGCTTCCAGAACATCTTCAATTCCAGCGTCAAAAAACGCATCATGATTATGTTGAACATAATCGCCAAGCAGAGTGTTGGCAAACTCCAACAAGTGCTCCCAGTCAACATCCTGAGAATCCACAGAATCAGAAGCAACCTGCACATAAGAACGTTCATGATGATCCATTGTCTCTTCCGAAGTATGCTTGGTGCGTTTGCCCATAAGCTAGAAGCCAGGACCAGGGGGCATCTCCTCTGTACAAGAGACCCGAACAAATTTGGGCTTTGCAAAATTTGTGAAATTTCGGCAAAATTGGCTTGTGCAATCCATTTGGGAGTTATGTTTGATGTCATTTGAGTAGTTTGAGTAGAGAAATTTTGGGGCTTTTAACCATGAGAGTCGAATTGGTGCATACAGATGCATTTGGAGCAAAAATTGCAGCCAAAATTTGGGGCTTTCTCATGTAACTGATGTCTTAGCCTGTGATACAGCTGCAATTGCTTGTGGTGTGTTGTAGCACACATTTTGTACATCTGAAAATTAATTTGCTGATCTGAAATTTCAGCAATGACTTAATTTTGCATTGTTGGTTGGTACTTCTTTGTACTTTGGTCATTTGTGTGACATTTGGGTTCACACTTGTTAACCTTTGAGTCGCTCTTCAGTTGTAAATCATGGCTGGAAGCAGTGATAGCAACAATCTTTTGCACATTAAAAATCTTGAGGGTGTACACAATTTTGCTATCTGGCAGAAGCAATGCTATAATATCTTGGTGCAAAAGAAACAGGTGAAGCCCATCAAAACAAAAGGAGTAAAACCAGTAACCATGGATCATGAGATATGGGATGATTTAGATGAGCTTGCACGCTCTACCATAGAGCTTTCGGTGTCAGACACTTTGCTTTGCTTTTCAACATCGAGACAGTGAAATCTACCTATGATATGTGGCAAAGACTCAAGGAGTTATATGCTCAGAAAAGTGCAATCAACAAGGTTTATTGGTTGAAAATTTTAATGGACCTTCGTATGAAAGAAGGTACAACTATGTCTATACATTTAAATGAGTTTAACTCTATTTTTAGCCAACTGATTGCCTTGGAATTTCATGTTGATGAGGAGTTCAAGGCAACATTTTTGCTGTGCACCTTGCCTAAAAGTTGGGACACTTTTAGAACAGCAATGAGTAATTCTAATTCTATCTAGTATGTTGTTATATTCAGATGTTGAGAGCTCTTTACTCGTGGAGGAGCTTAATAGGCAAAATATTTCAGCAAACAAGTCTTCCAATGCACTACATAGTAGAGGCAAGTCCCAGCAAAAGGGCAACTCTAATAACAAAGCATGCAACAAGTCTTGTGGGAAAAATGTGGAGTGCCATCACTGTGGCAAGAAAGGCCACTTCAAGCGGGGTTGCTTTAAGTGGAAGAAAGAAAAGGGCAAAGGCAAAACCACTAATGATAACAAAGCTGAGAAAGATGACAGCCAACATGCAAAGAAGAGCAGTGTGAAGATAGAGGAAGTCGATGTAGTGAGCCACGAGAGTGATAGTTGGCAGTGATATACTCTTTGCTTCTTCTTCTAGCGCACAATCGTTCATTGCAGATTCTGATGATGACATGCGCACCTGGATTCTTGATTCGGGCGTCTCATTCCATGTAACACCACACTGGGAGTGGCTCTCTGACTATAGTGGTTGCATACATGATGTTGTCCACTTGGAAAACAATTATGCAAGTGACATTGCAAGGATTGGCAGAATGCAGTTGGCATTTCAATATGGTTCAATGTTCACTTTGCATGATGTGAGGCATGTACCCCAACTCAAGAAGAGCTTGATAAGCACAGGGGGCAGCTAGATGATGAAGGCTATCATACCATTTTTGAGGTTAGCAAATGGAAAATATATAAGGGCTCTAGAATTGTTGCCAAAGGCTCCAAAAGTGATACTCTATATCCATTACATTTATCTAGTGTGCATGCTCATGTTGTCGCCATAACCGAGCAGCCAAGTATGTCTTTGTAGCATAGCCAATTGGGACACGTGAGTCAAACTAGAATGAAAGCGCTTTCTCGTTTGGGTTATTTGCCATGTTTGAGATATGCTGATTTTAACCATTGTGATCATTGTATTTATGGCAAGTATGCTCAAACATCACATAAAAAGTCTCTTTTACTAAAGTATTCACCCTTAGTTGGTACATTCAGATGTATGTAAGATGCCAGGGTTGTCTCTTGGGAGAAAAATATTTTATAACTTTTGTTGATGATGCCACATGGAAAGTATGGGTTTATCCGATCCATCGTAAAGACGAGGCTTTGGATAAGTTTAAAAATTTCTTGACACTTGCTGAAAATATAACCAAAAAGACATTGAAGTGTCTTCACTCTAACAATGGTGGGAAATATGCATCTAAAGCCTTTCAAACCTTTTGTGGCAACAAAGTGATAAAAAGAGAGCTCACTGGCCCTTATAATCTGCCCCAAAATGGTATTGCAGAGCATATGAACAGGACTATTTACGAGAAGGTCCGTAACATGCTGTCTTATGCTACATTACCTCATGGATTTTGAGCAGAGACTGTTATGACAGCCGTATACTTAATAAATCGGTCACCAAACAAGTCTTTGGGAAAAAGAGTTCCTCAAGAAGTGTGGTCCGGCGAGACATCTTTGTATACACACTTAAGACTGTTTGGCTACGAGGCATTTGTGGACATACGCAAAGAGTTCCTCAAGAAGTGTGGTCCGGTGAGCCATCTTTGTATACACACTTAAGACTCTTTGGCTACGAGGCATTTGTGGACATACGCAAAGAACAACGCATCAAATTGCAGCCAAAGTCCTATAAATGCATTTTCCTAGGATACGGTGACAAGAGAGAAATGGGGTGTAAGTTATTGGATCCCGAGAAATGGAAAATTGTACGCAACAATGATGTAATCTTCTAGGAAGATTGCATGCATAAACAACTTAAAAAGACAAAAGAAGTGAAAAGGGTTGCATTCCGAGAAGAAATACCTATAGAACAGCAACGAGTGCCTGTTGTATAGTAGCAAATACTTGCTGAAATGACCCTAAAAAGTCCCATTGGAGCAGCCGGAACAAGCAGTATAACATGCTGAACCTTTGGAACAACAAGCTATTAATGCAAATTTGCAAGCTGAATAGCCAACAAACACTGATCATTGGATCTGTAAGTCGACCAAAAATACCAAACAGCTAGATAGGTTTGTTCCTGGTGCAAATCATAGTTGTCACGTACAAAAGGTAGAATACAGTACGGTACGATAAAATACAATACTAAATGGTACCTTATGATTTTATAAGGTACGGTACGATATTAGTACGAAAAAAAATTTAAGATGATTTTTTATATAACAAAAACTGTAAATCAAATAAATGATAGATCATAGAATACATGTTTAAAGTGGAAATAGCCATTTCATTACAGAATAAGATGAATGCATGAGGGTGACCATCGCAATCGCATGGGCTGTGCAAAACATGCGATACAACTACAATCTGATACAAAAAAGAGAGAGACCTATGAATCTATGATGAGGCATCACTATCATCATCATCATCATCATCAAAACCATCTGAGTGCTCATCAAGAGAGTCTGAATATGACTTCTCAGCATCGGATGATAAGACACACTCATACTCATCCTCATTGATGAGGTTACCATCATCATCAAATGATGGCTCCCTAGGTGGCGGCTGTGTAGGCAAGGGGGGATCGTGGATGTCATCATGATGCACAGGATGTGAGCTACTAGAGCCCCGCCTTACATATGTCTGCAAGCCACTCGAACCACCTCTCCTCAATGATGGAGGGCGTAGAATGACCATGCCGCTGCTACCACCTACTCAAAATCCTCACCCATGAGCACGCTAACTACAAGTGTCACGAGTATCTGCTGCTATAAGCTCTCTATAGTGCTCTGCAAAATTCATCTCCTCCTCGTCCACCTCCTAATGTATACTCGGAAAAGTGTCGCCCGTCAACTTGAATGTATCAACATTCACCTACAAATTTTTTTTGCAAGTAAAATGTGGCTGATTATATTACTAAAAAAAAACCGATTACAACACAATGCTCATGCTCGACAAACTAGCTAGAGTTGGTGCAAAGTCATAAATACATCATATGTACAAGCCTCTCAAGGCGGCGAGAAGCCGTTTTTTTGGTGGGGGGGGGGGGGGGGGGGGGGGGGGGGGATATATCGCCGTCTGGGGCTGCCTGCCGCCCCAAGTCCGCATGAAGTGAAAACGGAGCTCCTGACGAGCTCGAGACTCGCTCTGCACCTGGTCCCATCGACCGTGGAGGGAGTGGATGATGGAGGTCCAGAGCTCTGCCAAAGTCGCATGTACTGAAAGTCTCTCCCCGCCAAAAACCTCTTGACAACGCACCTTCCAGATGTGCCATCCAGTAAGAGTCCCTACAATCTCCCATACCTCAAAGCAGTTTGCTGTGAGCTCCGATACCTTGTGGATGGGTAAAGCCTCCAAGCCGACAACTACGTGTGACCCAGTCTCAATGATGAAGATCGTATCATGCATCCTGGCCTCATACAAAAGGTGATAGCCTTGCCTGACTACCTGCCAGCAGAAGACTCCCCATGAGATACATCCAAGGTTGGGTGCAAGGCAGCGAAGAATGCGGTATGCTCCCCTCCACACGAGCTACACCATCCCCAGACGACCAAAGGCAGTGCTTTGGAGTTTCCAGAAACTGCTACGTGCAGCATTTACACCCTCCATCCTTCTGCATCTAGGCTAGCTAACTCCCCACCGCCAGGCCTCCATGTGCCAACAACCATACGAAATACGATACCCTCCTTGGCCTCCAGCTATCCCGTAGGCGGCGCCAAAAAAACCGCCGGAAAGCATCCGTGATGTTGTGCTCCAACCAGTATCTGCTATGCGAAGGCGCCCAATCCGTGTCCTCCTACATCAGTACATGTCTGCCAATCCTGGCTATGTACTCCATGAACCTCGGTGGCTTCTTGGCAACCGCACTGGCCAGGCCATAGCCACTCTCCAAGGTCCCACTCTAGCTCATCAAGTGGCCTGCTCTCCCATATCCAAAGGCGCCACTCCTGAAACTCCTCCCAGAACACATAAGGGTCCAGATGCCATGTCTTCCCCTGAAGGCCAACCACCTAAATGCTCCTCCACGAAAGGACAACTATCCCCTCATCTTGCTGCCCTCTGTCAAGGACCAGACTCCCCCCCTCCTGCACCGTGAAGAAAGTCCCATATGGAGCACCGCCCAATCTACCTGCCACCTATAGGTGGATACCTGTTCGTGAAAATCTAACGGCCCATACCTCACCAGGCTCTACTGGCTCTCGTATCGGAGGGTCAAGCCACGCCTCAAGTATCATTGCATCAATCTCCCTTCTCCTCAGCTCAACTCCTCTATGACAACCTGATGCCTGCTGCAACACCTCCTGGTCCACCATCCTGTACACCTCCTGCCATGTCTTGATGGTACGAGCAGGGCCAGCCTCCCAACTAGTCCACTAGATGTGGGGAGGCTCGTCAATCTGTACCCCATCCCAATCTCTAACTTGGGGGTTCTAAATCACCGGCTGGCGGTCTATCTCCTCCTGGGAAGCTAGGGGGTCTGAATTAGGGCCTTATGGAGGTCATGCCACATAGTAAGTACGCTCCGGAGGAAGGAGGATCTAGGGGGCATGATCTAAGCCGTCGTTGAGATCCATCTCAAGGACAGCCTCCAGTCACCGCCAAGCCTTAGTGTGCACTCCTAGAGACCCTCCTCCAGTAGGACCTTCCACGTCTGCCCTCTTGGTCTGAGACTGCGAACTACAAGATTGGCCAAAAGGGCCAAGCTCCGATACTATGGGTCTATGATCCCAAGCCCTCCCTTTGACAAATGTTGGATGATGGTCCCCCACGCCACCTTGGCTCGAGAGTCCCTAGAACCATCTGATCCGGCCAACAAAAAATTCTGCACTAGACGACAAAGCTGAACTACACAGGATGAAGAAAAGCACCAACACAAGGTGATGTATCAAGCCGTCGCTAAGAGGACCACGTTGACCACTAGGGCTCGGCCCGCCTGGGAAAGGCGGGCACTACTCCAGTAGGTCACTTTCACTGAATAGAGTCAAGGACTCGAAGAAACTGCAGGGCAAGAGTGACGTCGAGTCCCACTTGGAACCCTAGGTAACGGACGGTCTACCCTCTACACACCCATCTAAATCCCAAGTGAACATCCCACTCCGTGCTAGAGTTGGGGTCCCTAAGGAAACCAACCAACTTTCGCCATTTGATTTTCACTCCTACTGCAATGCAAAACACCTCGAGAGCATGTCTCACTCTCTCCAACATCAGCTCATCGTCCTCCATGTAGAGTGTTGTGTCATCTGCATACTCTGAGTCTAACACCTCCGTCTCCTCTCTCACCGGAAGTCGAAATCCATGTAACCCGCCCACACGTGACCTAAGGAAGCGAGACATCACCTCTGCAAAGAGTAAGAACAAATACGGGGCCAGAGGGCAGCCTTGTCGGACCGATCTCTCGAGCCAAAACTCCTCTCCTTGCATGCCACCTATGAGAACCCTATTGGTAGCCGATTTGTAGAGTGCGGAGACACTGCGGATCCATGCTTGGGGGAAGCCCAACCTTACCATGGTGCCCTCTAAGAAGTCCCAGTCAACCCTATCATAGGCTTTCTTGAAAACCAAGAGTAGTACAGCTGATCCTTGACCACTGTACTGGGCCCACTCTGTCCCCTCAAAGAAGGTGAAGACATTGTCTAGGATACTCCTATCCTGGACAAAACCTGTCTATGTCATGAAGGATGTCTAGAAGCACGGGGCGGAGTCACCTACCAATCATCTTGGCCAATGCCTAATAGGCTACTGACAACAAGGTGATCGGTCTCCACTGGGATAGCTCCAACCACTCTCCCCCTTTGGGGAGGAG
This sequence comes from Lygodium microphyllum, assembly GCF_053477565.2. NCBI lineage: Eukaryota > Viridiplantae > Streptophyta > Polypodiopsida > Schizaeales > Lygodiaceae > Lygodium > Lygodium microphyllum. The sequence goes on from NC_141142.1 coordinate 47,779,799, forward strand.
ACTCATAAGACCTGCCGATAGACTCGCTGACATCTATCCTAAGCTGAAAATCTCCTGAAAGGCTAGTAGTAGAGGTTCCTTCACCACCTCCTAGTAGGTATTGAAGAAGTCCTTAGAAAGACCATCCTCTCCCACGCATGTCTGCCCGTCATGTGCATGGAAAGCCTCCTCTAGTTCCTTCTCTATGTGAAGAGGACTAGAAGGAAGCGTCCCATCTCCTCTATGACGAGGGACGGGATGTGGTCCTAGACCTGCCGTCTGCATCGCTATCCTATGGCTACGGCTGTCTCCTGCTGAGAAAGGTGTTTGAAGTAGTCAGTGGCAATCTCCATCACCTCATCTGGGGTAGGGCGAATCCTCCCATATTGATCCCGGAGGCCATGTATCCGCTCTCCAAATGTGTGAGGCTGATGCACCTAGAAAACTCCCATCACATCATGTCCCTCTTCCGCGCCCAAAAGGCTCCTGAGGTGCGGAAGAAAAACTCCGAGCATCTGTCCTCTAGACCGGCAAGGGCTGCTCGTACGCGCACCTCCTGTGCATGGAGTGGAATCCCCTGGTGCCTCCTAGAGTAGTCCCTAAGTGGCTGCTAGGTCTCGCCGGAGCGCTCTCTCCTCCTAGCTTTGCTGCCTGGCCTGTAGGGCTACCTCCTGGTTGATACTGCTCCACTCGGCTAGGACCTCTGTAACCTCCTCTGCGATCCAATCCCTCTTGTTCCACTTCCTAGTCCAGAGCTGCTCAATCTGTCTCTTCACCTCCTCCCTCCTATAGATCAAGTCACGGATCCGACAGGATCGTGTGTCTAGGACAAAGGCTAGGGGATAAAAGTGTTAGGAGAACCGGGCAGTGATCAGACAAAGTGGTGCCAGCCAACTGCCCTACCTGGCCTCCGTGAGAGCATCCCCACTCTCCCACATAAAACCTGTCCAACCGCTTCAGCAAAACTCCGTCTAGCCGCTTGTGGAAAGCTGGGTCGCTCCAAGCATCCCGTGCTTCTATTGCTAGTAGAAAAACCTCCCATGCCTCCTACTCCTCCCTAGTAATATCCTGGTAGTTTTTGCCTTTGCCCTACTAGTCCTCTAAGGCCTCCAGGTTGTTGAAGTCTCCTCAACCAATCCATGAGTCCACCTCTGGGAGTCCTACTACGATCTCCACCCAAAACCTGCTACGTACTCTAACCTCAATAGGGGCATAGACATTGAGGACTCCAAGGTATGAGTCCCCGATATCCAATCTGATCCATAGAACCCTCCCTACCACAATCGTCCCGTGGTCACTACACAAGCAGTGAGATTGGGCCGATAGAGGTGCATACATCTCCACTCTTGCCATGGGCACTGATGGCGTGCTCCCAGTAAGTGTGCGACTTGGGAGTACCTTCCCTACCCAATGGGCTTGGGCGAGAGTGAGTATGAGGGAAGGGAGTGTGAGGCTTGGGCAACCCATGTCTCCCCACCTCCTCCATGTAGGCCGTGCCTCGTGGAGCAACCATCATTTTAGCCTCCCGGCATGCAGGGTTCTCATTTTGAGCGAGGCAGCCGGGCCCCCTGTTCTGAGTTTGAGTCGCCATGACTTCTTATGAGGAAAGGTGGGATATGAACCGTATCGCCCCCGTGGGGCCGTGTTCCAAGATGGTTGATTGTGGATCCTTGTGAGCCCGGAACTCTTCCTCAACTACTCCTATGCACCCGGCCATTCTTTTATACTCCCGGCTCAAGGAGTCTTGTATATTCTAAATCAGTGTTGCCGTTCTTTTATACTCGCGGCGTTACGAGTCTTCTCCAACTCATCTCTTCGCCTCCTCATCTCCTTCTCCTCAGCTTCTTTTCTTCATCTTCCTCTTATCTTCTTTTCTTCAAAATATAACTTGGGCCTTTTGCCCGCATCTTCTTTTCTCGCTCTTTCCACTCCTTCTCGCCTCCGCTTTCTTCCTCTCCATCATCTTCTTCTTCTTTAAGCAGAGGGCCGCAGCCCGTTTCCATCTTCTTTCTTCAAATTAGCTTGGGCCTTTTGCCCGCATCCTCTTTTCTCGCTCTTCCAGCCCGGTTTCTTTACCCTCGCCCCAGGTCCACGAGCTCTGGGCCCGGCTTGTTTATACTCGCCCCAGGTCCACGAGTCTTCTAACCACCATCCGCCCGGTCCCTCGCCCTACTCGGCTTCACCGCGGTCGGCATGGGGCCTTCTCTTCTCTCCTCATCCTCTTGTTACCACCATCCGCCTGGTCCATCACCCTACTCGGCTTCACCACGGTCGGCATGGGGCCTTCTCTTCTTCCTCAAATCTTGTAACCACCATCCGCCCGGTCCATCGCCCTACTCGGCTTCACCGCGGTCGGTATGGGGCCTTCTTTCCCTTCTTCTCCCATCCAGCCCGGCTTGTTTATACTCGCCCCAGGTCCACGAGTCTTCTAACCACCATCCGCCCGGTTCATCACCCTACTCGGCTTCACCGCGGTCGGCATGGGGCCTTCCTTCCCTTCTTTTCCCATCCATCCCGGCTTGTATGAGGGAAGGGAGTGTGAGGCTTGGGCAACCCATGTCTCCCCACCTCCTCCATGTAGGCCATGCCTCGTGGAGCAACCATCGTTTTAGCCTCCCGGCATGCAGGGTTCTCATTTTGAGCGAGGCAGCCGGGCCCCCTGTTCCGAGTTTGAGTCGCCATGACTTCTTATGAGGAAAGGTGGGATATGAACCGTGTCGCCCCCGTGGCACCGTGTTCCAAGATGGTTGATTGTGGATCCTTGTGAGCCCGGAACTCTTCCGTGGCGCGATCCGGCGTCTCCAAGCGCCAAGTTACCCTTGTGCGAGTTAGAAAAACGCGTTACGCGAGTGGTGAGCAAACTGCGACGCGGGAGGGATCAAGGTCGGACCTGCGGCCAGTGGGTTGATATCTGGCCAACTTAGGCGAGCTCTTTCCCGCGCTAGGTGGATGGGGAATCTCGCGAGGGGTCCCGGGACGTATTGCAAACGGCCCGAAGAAACCGCTGCCTCGGCTCAAGATAACTCTGTGCCATAGGTAACTCGAATGGTTGATGAATCCTCATGATACTCCTTTTCAAGGTGATTAACCTCGATCCAGTTTGTAGGGAACCAACTCAATTCGAGTGGACTCGAATTCGATCGAGGGGGGGTATGTATGAGGGAAGGGAGTGTGAGGCTTGGGCAACCCATGTCTCCCCACCTCCTCCATGTAGGCCGTGCCTCGTGGAGCAACCATCGTTTTAGCCTCCCGGCATGCAGGGTTCTCATTTTGAGCGAGGCAGCCGGGCCCCCTGTTCCGAGTTTGAGTCGCCATGACTTCTTATGAGGAAAGGTGGGATATGAACCGTGTCGCCCCCGTGGCGCCGTGTTCCAAGATGGTTGATTGTGGATCCTTGTGAGCCAAGAACTCTTCCGTGGCGCGATCCGGCGTCTCCGAGCGCCAAGTTACCCTTGTGCGAGTTAGAAAAACGCGTTACGCGAGTGGTGAGCAAACTGCGACGCGGGAGGGATATCATGGGGCGTAACGGCCCGTAACGCGACGCGACGCGACGGGGTCATGCTGTGACACGATGGCGTGTTTCCTTGACATGTCTTGCGAGTTGGCTTCTGCTGCGTTTTCAAGGCGCAACGCGGTGCTGGGTGGCCGCGGGCCATGTTTCTTGTGCGGGTTTCGCATGCGGACCCGTGGGACCAGATATGCATCGTTACAGTGAGCTTGTGCTCCTCCAGAAGTAAGATGTCAATCCATCCAGCGAGTGCAGGCTGCAACTCCTCCCGAACAATCAACTTCTTGGAACCACGTGCCCCACTGTAGTAGAGGCTGTTCACATTCCAGGATACAAGATGTAAACTCATAGGGAAACTTGTGACTAACCCAACAGGCTCTGTTCGATGTGGAAGCTGCTAACGAATAAGAGGAACTATGGGGCATGCAAATACGCTTTATTGCAGGTCTGGATGGTGAGCTCCATTCCCTCATGGTAGCCTAGACCATGGGGGTGATAGATGCACCTGGTGGTACCACCAAGGCATCTATCAGCCAGGCTGAGAGGCATGACTCTGTACACTGGTAGAAACGGGCCGCCTGTACCAAGGGCCACTTGATCACATCCATCGAAGCTCTCCACCACGTAGGGGCTCAAATGTGGGACCTCGGCACTAGCCCACCAATTAATGTCCATCATGCAACCTGGCCACTGCTGGGAGAAGAGTGCTAATCCTCCTTCTCCCATCCACCTAGAGATATGGTCTGCCACCTAACTCTTCACCTCCTCCTCTATCTCTATCATCGTCCAATCTCCTATATGAGAGATTTGCAGGAAGAAAGCATAGTTTGGTCCATCCGGTGGCACTAGTAGATGGACCTTGCCACTCCTTGACTTGCGTACCACGAAGATCCCCACATCCAAAGGTAGTGGGAACTCTACGTGCTCTGCAACTCTCAGTTAGAACCACAGACCACTGTAAAAAAACTCATGTGGTAGCAATTGCGGCTATCTCGAGAAGGTGTGACAGGCAGCATGGACAAATGAGCTAGTGGCTATGTGGGGAGGGGGAGTCACCTGTACTAGGTGGGGATCAGGGGAACTGATCAGCAAGGGAGATGGTAGGGAGGGAGAGGGTCAAGGGAAGGTGTGATGGTCGGAGGCACAAGGCAAGTTGGGGGAGGGGAAGGGGGAAGGGGGGATTTGGATGTTGACCCTCAGGTGAGGTGGCCTGTGACGCCTCCATGGGAGGTGGATGTGGATGTCTCTGGTCCTACCAGATGGGCCAAGGAGGAGGGGTTGCAGGGCACTCTATCGGAAAGGCAACACTCACCCTTCTGCTCTCTGATGTCGTGTCTGGGACTAAGGCATTGATTGCGGTGCCCCCTACCATCTCACTCTCTATTGATTCTAGTCTCGTGTAAAACCATCAGTGTCCACCTATGGGCCTATCGACGAAGCCGCCTTAGCTTCGAGGCACATGCAATCTGTTGCCTGATGCCCAAAGTCATGGCAACGCAGGCACTACCCAATCACATTAACTTGCTGCCTAAAAGAGTGTCCGCATCTGCCTCAATCTCCAAGAATTGTGGTATATTCTTTGTATCTTTCACTACTACCTATACCTTTTGGACTCCTGCAGTTATCACTGTGTCCATGAAAGAGGCGGAAAGGACAGTGCCGAAGAGCTAACTGGCGGTACCGCCACTCCGAGGAAGAGTAGGGTGACCGGATGTCTAAGAATCCTGTTATGGAGTGTGAATGCCTCCACTGTGAAGCCACTGTACAAGGGCACTATGTATATGATCCCTTGACCCATGAGAGCCGCCTCCGCAATCTGCGTAGTGCCAATACGCAGCGTAGAGTGAAGCCAGTCCCGAAGCTGGGCCCTAGATGGGGAGTGTCCTACGACCTAGCAAAAAATCATTGTTTCTTTCAACTCCAGCTTTGTGGCACGGACAGCCAAGAGCTGTTGCTCAAAGAGGACGAAGCGCAAGGTGTTTGACTGAGGAGCACTCGCAAAATGCACCGGCGTCTGACCAAGGATTTCCATTGCGCATTCCTGCTGAGAATCTACCAACACACTGTTGTGCTAACAGGGGGGGGAAGTTCCTACAGAGGGAGGGAGCAACTAGCGAGAAGGGAGAATTGTTGTTTTCTGCGCAGGCGGTGGGTCTATCGGACGGGGCTGAGGCCACAAGGCGAAGGAGACAGGGCAGCGCGCGACAAGGATCAAGGCGGGGGACTGGCTCTGTGACCTTAATGTAACATTAAATATCACTTTTAATGTCACACCGATACCAATGTCGGATGACTCAGAAGAAGACGATGAAGCCCGAAGAAAATAGTTTTCCTTCGTGAGCACAAGTGATTCGTTTCTCCTCCCAACCTCGCCTAGATAAGGACTGGCTCTCTCTCTCCCCGTTTCCTCTGCCAGCCGTCCACTTTTGGTGAGTCCTACTATTCTTGGACTCTCTTACTCTTTCCGAAGAAAATAGTTTTCCTTCATGAGCACAAGTGATTCGTTTCTCCTCCCAACCTCGCCTAGATAAGTGCTGGCCCCCTCTCTCCCTGTTTCCTCTGCCAGCCGTCCACTTTTGGTGAGTCCTACTATTCTTGGACTCTCTTACTCTCTAGGCTCCCCTTAACCCCGTTCAGGCGCCCAAGAGCCCGGACGGTCATCCTTGTGCGTGTTCCCCTAGATTTACCTTAATGTCACATTAAATGTCACTTTAATGTCACATTCAATATTTGTGACCTTAATGTTACATTAAATATCACTTTTAATGTCACATTAATGTCACAGGCTCGGAGCCTTGCTTGGCAGTGGGGCGCAGCGAGGCAGCGGGGAGGGAACAACAAGGTACGATTGGGTAAGGTGAGGGCAGCGCAGGGGCTTGGAAGCGTGAGGGGGCTGGAAAGGAGTAGACGCAATAGGCAGGATCAAGCAGAGCAGGAGCAAGCGGAGCGGGAGCGTGCAGGACAGGAGCAAGCAAAGCGGGCACAGCGGCCGGAGCAGGTTGGGCGGCTGGAGCAGGGAGGGCGGGCGTAGGTGAGCTATGGGCAGGAGCAAGCAAAGGCTAGCGCGAGGGTACAGGCGGGGTGGGGGGAGCAGTAGCGACGCGACAGGCAAGAAGCTCTACATTCTCTTCTTTTCAGCAATTGCTTAGCAAAAGGGTTGATGATGCATGAGTGGTCTCATTCACCTACACAATGCAGTGATGCACGTAAGATTGATCATTGTAAATACTAAAGTCTAAATTGTAAAGTATAAACTTCAAAGTTCAAAGTTGAAAACAACCAATTTTAAATGTTATGATTAGGTGTTTAAAGTTTAAACTTTACCTCCTTCGGACTACCCATACTCATCATAGCCCTTATCATGTGTAAGTTCGTGTGGCAATAGACTAGCTGCTCTAACTGTTGTGTGCTAAGCCGATTTCGAATCTTTGTGTGAATGAGAGAGTAGGCACTCTAGTTTCTCTCACATGCATCCCAAGAGCAATATTGGGTAAGGACCCTCCTGGCTAAGGGCTATAAAGAGTCTCAAATGTGTATCCAAAGTTTTGCACCAAAATAAAGGCTTCACAAGTGACTCTCTCCTCCAACAAGTTGAAGAAGCAAAAGCCACATGTGTTGGAAATAAAGGCCCTCGTGCCTTTTTAATGTGCTCAGGTGTGAACACACCCTTAGCACTTGTACTTACGCATATATATCTGTCTAAAAACCTAAAATGGTATACTCGCCATTGTACCCAAAAATCCTGCATACTCTCTACTCTGCTCTCACTCTCTGTCTCTCTCGCTGCTTCAAACGAACACTAACTATCTTGATCTTCATGCATCCCGATCACTACAAACTAGTATCAGAGCAGCAAGGAGTACACGATTCCCAAGACGAAGCAGACCGCAAGTGTTACAGAAGTCCTAGGTGGACTCAACAAGTAGTAGTCGACAGTCGAGAAGTGCAAAAGAGGCAGTCGACTAGTGCAAAAGCGACAGCAGTTGACGAACGACCAGCAGGTGACTAGCAGGGAGCAAGCGACTACAACTGACGAACAACCGGCGGGCGACTAGCAGGGAGCAGGCGAGGCAGCATGGCAACATGGCGACAGACGAACAGCAGATGGGACAGCAACCAGGGCGTGACAGTCAACGAGGTGAGCAGCAGGCGCACGCAGCGGACAGGCTGTCAGTGGTGACAGCAGGTCAACGAGGCAAATTCGACATTTGTCCTTGGCAAAAATTTTTACTTTTCTCAAAGGTTCCCTCAAAACAAGCCTTTTGCTCACTGATGGGAGTTCGTTCGTGTAAGCACAGTCAGGATTTTGGGCAAATTTCTGCCAAAAATTTGGGGCTTTTCTCGGATTTGAGGACCTTAACATAGAACTGGACAATTTGACTCAGAAATTGCAAAATTGGTGCATATTTGCCTGGGAATTTTGGGGTTTTTCACATTTTAGTGAAATTTTTTCAATTTCACCAAAGTTTCTGCACACCGAACCTAAGAAATTTGGGGATTTGTCCAAATTTGTGCGAGCAAGACACAACAGTGATATCTATATCAAAAATTGCAGGAATTTGTGACATTTTGCCTCCGACATTCAGGGCTTTTCATGTACATGCAAAAAATTGGGCTGAAATTTACCTAATTTCTCGACATTGATGCACATTGGACCCCATGCAATTTGGGGCTTTTGATTTGGGCAAAATTTGTGCACCATTTGGTCATTTTATGTACATGAGGGTTTCATTTCATGCAATTTGGACATCTAGCACTTGAAATTTTTGGGGTTTTTTGCTGAAATTGCGCTATTCTGGCAAAATTGGCTTGTTCTATGCATGTCAAAGACAATACAAATGTATGGTTAATGCTTTGAGCACAAAACTCTAGGGCTTTTGACCATGCGTGTCAAAGTTTATGCCTATGGGGACATGTACAACAGAAATTGCAGCTAAATTTTGGGATTTCTCATGTAATGTGATGCATTTGCCCATGGAACAGCTGTAATCAGTTGTGGAATGCTGTAGCACATGGTTTGGTGCTTCTGAAAATTTAATTACAAATCTGAAATCTCTGCTTCTACGTGGTCATTTATACTTGGTTGGTACTTGTTTGTACCTTGGTCACTTGTGTAACAGTTTGGGCCTGTATTTGTTGAATCTTTTGGTCACATTTGTGCTGAAAATCGTGGCAGGCAGCAGTGACAGCAGTAATCTCATGCACATGAAGAAGCTTGAAAGAGCACGTAACTTTGCATTTTGGCAAAAACTGTGCTACAATATCCTGTTGCGAAAGAAGTAGGCAAAGCCGATTAAGACCAAAGGGGCAAAGCCTGCAAATATGGAACACGATGATTGGGATAAGTTAATTGAGCTTGCATGCTCAACCATCGAGCTATCGATCTCTGATGCCTTGGTGTTCAACATTGAAGGTTTGGATTCTACATATGCTATATGGACTCGACTAGAAGAATTGTATGCACACAAGAGTGCCGCAAGCAAAGTGTATTGGCTGAAAAAGCTTCTGGATTTGCGAATGAAAGAGGGTACAGAAATGTCTACTCACTTCAGTGAGTTTAACTCCATTTTCAGCCAGTTGGTTGCCTAGAAGTTCTTGACTGATGAAGAATTTAAGGCTATGTTCTTACGTTACACTCTTCCAAAGAGTTAGAATACATTCAGGACTGCTATGAGCAATTCTAATGTGATTCTTTTGTTTGCTGATCTAGAGAGTGCTCCACTCATGGAAGAAATGAATCGGCAGAACAATGCATCTAGTAAGTCTTCTAGTGCTTTGCATACAAGGGGCAGATCACAGCAAAAAGGCAAATCTGATAGCAAGGGATACGGTAAATCATGTGGTAAAAAATGTTGAATGCCGTCATTGTGGCAAGAAGGGTCACTTTAAACGTGACTGCTACAAATTGAAGAAAGAGAAAGGAAAGGGCAAGAAGACAGATAATAGCAAGAAAGAGAAGAAAGAGGGTCAACCTAAGAAAAGCAATGTCAAAATTAAAGAGGTGAATGTAGTCACTCATGACAGTGACAATGGGAATGCACACTCTTGGTCTCTTCACACTTTGGTGCACATGCTTTAATTGCAGATACAAATGATGACATGCATACATGGATCCTCGATTCACGTGCTTCCTTTCATGTCACCACTCATCGCGAGTGGTTCTCTGCCTATACAATGGTCGACATCATGTTGTCCATCTCGGGGACAACTATGCATGTGATATTGCAGGTATTGGCAGTGTGCAATAGCACTTTCAACATGGTTTTGTCTTCACACTTCAGCATGTACAGCATGTACTTCAGCTCAAGAACAGCTTGATTAGCACAGGGCAAATAGATGATGATGGATTTCATACCACCTTTCGTGATGGGAAATGGAAGATCTGTAAGGGATCTAAAGTGATTGCAAGAGGTTGTAAAACTGATACCTTGTATCCTCTCCATGTATCTAGTGTGAGTGATCATGTTGTTGCAATAACCGAGCAGCCAAGTGTTTCTTTGTAGCATGGCCTGTTAGAACACATGAGCCAAACAGTAATGAAAGTTTTTTCTCCGTTGGGTTACTTGCTTTATCTTCATTATACTGATGTTGAGCATTGTGATCATTGTATTTATGGTAAACATGCACATACGTCTCATAAAAAGTCTCTTTCGCTGAAATCTTCTCCTTTAGAGTTAGTATATTCAAATATATGTCAAATACCAGGATTATTTTTAGGGGAAAAAAAATATATTGTCACCTTTGTTGATGATGCTACACGGAAGGTATGGGTTTACCCTATTCATAGCAAGAATGAAGTGCTTGAGAAGTTTAAAAAATTCTTGGCATTGATCGAAAATCAGAATGATAAGACACTTAAGTGTCTTCGCTCTGACAATGGTGGGGAATATATGTCCAAGGCCTTTCAAGCACTTTGTGACATCAAAGGGATAAAGAGGGAGCTCACTGCCCCTCATAATCCACCCCAAAATGGAGTTGCAGAGCAAATGAATCGGACCATACAAGATAAGGTCCGTACGATGTTGTCTCATGCTGCATTACCCCATGGTTTTTGGGCAAAGGCTGTTATGAGAGCCGTACACTTGATTAATCGATCACCAAACAGGTCTTACGTGGGGGGGGAAGGGGAGAAACCCAAGAAGCGTGGTTGGGCAAGCCACCTTCATATGCTCACCTGACAGTGTTTGGTTGTGAGGCTTTTGTGCACATTCGTAAAGAAAAACGCAGCAAACTTGAGCCAAAGCCCTACAAATATATTTTTCTAAGATATGGTGCTAAGGGTGAAATGGAATATAGATTATGGGATCCTGAGAAAAGAAAAGTAGTACACAACAATGATGTTATCTTCCGAGAAGATCGCATGCATAAACAGCCCGATCAAACTGAGGAGTTTCATCCGAACACGGTAAGTGACAGAGGAAGGCAGGATCGAAGCTCAGCATAGAAAACAGTAGACAATAGAGAGTGAAGCACAACACCCAATGCAATAGACTGAAAGAGTGTGTACTGAAAGTATAAGGTACAACCCTTAAACCTTAGGGTTGTAGAGGGGTGTTCACACCCGAACACGGTAAGTGTCCGTAAGTGTGTGTCACAAGCACATACGAAATAATACCATAAGTCTAGGGGGAAAACCCTCTCCTACCGAGAGTAAAAAGTGCCCCAATGTCCTATTGATCACTGACACTCCGATGTGAGCGTAGGCGTAAGTGAGACATGAGTGAAATACCCAAAAAGCCCCCCTAGAGTGAAGAGTGATCAAGAGGACAAGGATCATCCGCCACCAAAGGAGATCAAATTTAAAGCATGACAAAATGCTTCAAATTTGTCACGAGGAAGAGCTTTGGTAAAGATGTCTGTCATATTATTGGTGGTAGGACAATAGACAAGGCTGATATCACCTGCATGTAGCCTCTCTCTAACAAAGTGATAATGTATCTCAATGTGTTTTGTACATGCATGAAACACTGGGTTCCGTGCCATTGCAATGGCACTCTAACTGTCAGTGAACAAAGGACTAGGCTCCGTAACAGATACATCCAAATCAGCAAGCAAGTGTCTAATCCATACGCATTCAACAGTGGTAGTGAAAGCTTCCTTGTATTCAACTTCACATGACGATTTGGCAACAATGGACTGTTTTTTACTAAGCCAAGGTATGCAAGACGAGCCAAAAAAGAAACAATTGCCACCAGTGGAGTGACGTGAATCATAATCACCAGCCCAATCAGAATCACTGTAAGCATGTAACTGCAGTGGTCCCCCCTTGGCATAAAGCAATCCAAGAGATCTAGTACCCTGCAAATAACGGAAGACACACTTATCAGCTTGCGAATGTGACATGCATGGCTGATGCATATATCTGCTCAAGGCTGAAACTGCAAACTATATGTTTGGCCTAGTGTTGCATAAGTAAATAAGACATCCAACTGCTGGAGCATATGTGTGTATATCAAACAAATCACTGTCATCATGTAATGACAGTTTAAGTTCAGGTTCCATTGGTGTACAAACTGGCTTGCAATCCTCTAAGCCAAACTTCTCAAGAAGTTTACCAATGTATCTTGACTGTGATAACCCAGTACCTCTAGCATCATGTATAAACTGAATGCCTAAGTAATAATGCAAAGACCCCAAGTCTAACATGTCAAAAGTTTGCTGCAAATTTTGTTTAAATGCTGAAATCTGATCAGCATGTGTCCCTGTAAGCAAGAGATCATCAACATAAAGACAAATGATCAGCATGGATCCCCCCTCTTTACATACGTAAAGGGTAGACTCAAGTGAGTTGTTTATGAACCCTTGGCTAAGCAAGAAAGCATCTATCTTTGCATACCAAGCTCTAGGAGCTTGTTTCAAACCATACAAAGCTTTTTTCAGCTTTGCAGACCAAGTGTTCAAAGCCCTCAGCTGCAAAACCAATGGGTTGTTGTACATATACTTCCTCATGAAGTTCCCCATGTAAAAATGCAGTTTTAATATCCAACTCATGCACAGTCCATCCATAATGAGCAACCAAAGCAACCATATACCTGATAGTCGTCATACGGAAAGTAGGAGCAAATCTCTCCTTATAGTCTATGCCTTTCTTCTGCGTATAGCCTTTGGCTACAAGCCTTGCCTTGTATTTATCAATGGATCCATCTCCATTCCGTTTCAACTTGTAGACCCATTTTGTTCCAATGGCTTTCTTCCCAAATGGCAAAGACACCAAATCCCACGTTTGATTCTTATTGATAGAATCCAATTCAGCTTTCATTGCTACCATCCAATGCACACTCTATTGTGCATCTTCAAAACATTCAGGCTCTTCTTCATTAAGGGTGCTTGTTGCCATAACAAACTCCATGGTATGTGCAATATCATGCATATAAGCTTGCCTTCTAGTACGACCAGCCATGGGTGCATCCAGATGACTATCTTTCATAGTCTGTAAATACCATCTAGGCATTTGTCTTGCCTCTTGGCTGTGCATAAGCTCTTGCTGAATTTCAATTTCAGCACTTTGCTGAATATTCAGATCAGCCAATGGCTGATTTTCTACATTTTCCAAAGGAGTAGTTGGCTGAACATCGAGTTCACTTGCTGAATCACCAAATGTAATGGGCAGCAGCCCTTCAAATACATCACGGGCAGCCTGATATGTGTCTAAACCAGCCAGGGATAATTTTGATTTTTCATCAAATAGTACATCCCTACTGACAAAAACCTTTTTCGAAACAGGATCATAGAGTCTGTAGCCTTTGCTCTCACTGCTATATCCCATAAAAATGCATTTAACAGCCTTGTTATCAGACTTTTTCCTAAGTACCTTTGGAATATGTGCATACACAAGGCACCCAAAGGTATAAAAGTGTCAAACAGAAGGTTTTCAGCTGTTCCAAGTCTCAAAAGGTGTAATTTTCTTCAATGCTTTGGTGGGGCATCTGTTCAAAACATGGCAAGCACACATGACAGCTTCCATCCAGAAACTGTGAGGCAAGCTCTTTGCCTTTAGCATACATCTAACCATCTCCATGAGTGACCAATTCTTTATCTCTACAACCCCCATTCTGCTGTGAAGTATAAGTAGTAGTGTACTGATGGACAATGCCCTTCTGCTTCAAAAAGGAATTCAGCAAAGAGGACATGTATTCCCCCCCTCGATCCAAACGGAGAGTCTTAATTTTACAACCAAACTGGTTTTCAACAAGTGCAATAAAAGCCAAGAATGCATCATACACTTCTGACTTTTTGACCAAAGAGTAGACCCAGCAAAATCGAGTAAAGTCATCAATAAAAGTCACAAAATAGTAACATCTTCCCAATGACTTTGTTTGCATAGGTCCACATACATCTGAATGCAGCAACTGCAACCTGGTTGTTGCTCTAAAAGCAACACCATGGGGAAATGAAAAACAATGCATTTTTCCCAAAATACATCCTTCGCACAAGTGCTCAGGAGGTCTCTCCAGCAGAGGTAATCCATCTAGTATCTGCGTACGTTGTAAGAGCATCACACTTCCAAAGTTCACATGCCCCATCCTAGCATGCCATAACTCTGCTTGTATCATAGCAAGAGTAAGAGTGGATGTTAAATACACTGACTGATCAACTGAAAGAGCATCCAACTCGTATAACCCATGACATAAAGTGCCTGTCAAGACCAAAGTCATGTATTCTTTGTCTCTCACTATGCATCGGTCATCATCAAATGTTACCTGCAATATGTGACCTGCAATCCACAACGTGCCAAAGAAAAGATAGAAAGAAAATTCTTCTTTATGCCTTGCACAAATAAAGCATCTTGTAGGCGAAGAATAGAGCCATCAATGGCTGTGAGCACAATCTCCCCAATACCTCTATACAGGGTATGATGCATTGTCGGCACATTGTACAGACTTGCCAACTGGAGCTACATGAACAGATGCAAATAAATCTTTGCGAGATGTAATATGCCTAGAAGCACCACTGTCAAAAAACCAAGTGTCTGCATCCTCAGTAGAGCTGAATGCTCAATCTGCCCAAGAGGTGTCATAACTGCATGTGTAAAAACAATAGTCCCTGTCTGCGACAAAGGACGTAGACTCACTAGCAGTGGAAGAAGCATCAGAAACAGACATTCCTGACTCCTTTTTCTTCTCTTTGGTAATGCGCTTTCTGCACTCAGTGATGTAGTGGCTTGGCTTCTTGAAATAATGGCATTTTTTCTTTTTGGCTTGCATGCCCCCTTGTTTTTTGTTTGCCTGTGAGGTGCCAAAAGTCCCAGAACTCTACGGAGCAATCTTCACTTGGCTACCTTTGCCCTTCTGTCTAGCCATAAAATCCTGCTCAGAGACTATAGCATCCACACCACTATTCCTCCATGTTTGCTCCTCCTCTATAAGCAAGCTGACTAACTGAAGAAAAGTGATTGGCTACACGTCAATCCTCATGGTGAGGTTTAAGGCCGTATGAAAAGCCTAGTATAAAGGAGGTAATGAGTTCAAAGTGATGGATATCATCTGTGCATCCAAATAGTACTCATCAACATTCATGAGTGGCTCTCGCAAGTCCTGAATTTTCAATGTCTCTAGCTCTTTCTTTAAGAAAGAGATGCGAGTCTCATTCTTGCTTGCAAACATCAACTCCAAAGTTAGCCAAGCTTCTCGTGAAGAAGCTGCTGAACAAATATGGGGAATGATTGACCGCTGAACTGCTAATGCAATCAGCGACAAAGCTTGTGTATCCCGTGTATCCCATGCTTTTTGAGCTATTGTTCTTTGGGGAAGTGGCTGAAGTGGAGCAGGCTGAGGTGCCCATGGTGCACATCCTCTTGGAGGAGGAGTAGCTAGAGCCACAACTCTAGATCGAGCTTCTTCTCCACTGACATAATCCCAAAGATTTTTAGCCACAAGTACATTCTTCATCGTGAAGGACCAAAGTAAATAGCTATTTCCATCCAATCTGTCCTCCTTGGATACATAGATGAAAACATCTCCTTCCTGATTTGCCACGATTTTTCAATTACCAAAAAATGCAAAAGAGCAATGTTGAAGCAGAATTTCACTGGAAATCTGAAAATTTCCAAAAATTGCAAGGAATAACTTTCTGCAATTAGTGTACAGAGGTGCACTCTGTCAAAACTATCTTTTATGCACACAGTCCAACGTGCAATCAGTGTTCAACAACACTGTACTTGCAAAATCCCCAAAATTTCCTTGCCTCGGGTTTGTCAAAACAGTCTGTCGTTGACTATAACTACAATGTGTATGCCAATGTTCCCAGAAACCATAAAAGCCCCAAATTGTTTGAAAAATGTGCCTAAAAATTTTGCATCCAATGTGTCCCAAACACAATTCTAAATGTTGTAACTGTTGCGTATGAACCCCTACTTCCAGAAATTTCTGCTGAATTTAAAAAATTTAAAAAAAACGTTTACCACAAAAATCACATGTTGACTGACAGACAATTTGCAGGTGGCGTGGGGGGGGGCAAGCTGACGTCGGAGGCTGGAGTTAGCGGCACTTATCGCATGTTGTCAGGCAGCAAATGTCAGACCGGCCTTCGCATTCAGGCGGCGCTCGGCTAACCTGGCGGGTGACGTGGGGGCATGCTTCAGTTGGCAGGCAACGTGTGGCGAGCTTGACGGCTGGTCAGACAAACGTTTCACGTGTTCGTACAGCAACTAGTGAGCAACGTGGCTACTTCAGACTGACGTCGAAGGGCAGGGGCAATGGCGCTAGGCGAGGAGCTGCTGGAGACGGGCAGCTCTGACGCAAGCATGCACGGTAAAGGCAGGAGCTGCCGCTGAGTCGGGGCACATTGTGGTCGACCTGTCGGGTGCAGGACGACCTGGCTGACGAGCTCCTCTGCTAACTCGTGGTGGCTGGGAGATGAGCTGAACAGAGCTTAGCTGAGCTGAATGGAACCTCTGCTATCAAAGCCAATGTTGCTCTGATACCAAATATGAGAGAGGAAGGCAGGATCGACGCTCAGCATAAAAAACAATAGACAATAGAGAGTGAAGCACAACACCCAATGCAATAGACTCAAAGAGTGTGTACTGAAAGTACAACGTACAGCCCTTAAACCTTAGGGTTGCAAGAGAGTGTTCACACCCGAACACGGTAAGTGCCCGTAAGTGTGTGTCATAAGCACATACAAAATAATACCATAAGTCTGGGGGAAAAAACCTCTCCTACCGAGAGTAAAAAGTGCCCCAGTGTCCTATTGATCACCAATACTCCGATGTGAGCATAGGCGTAAGTGAGGCGTGAGTGAAATACCCAACAGTTGTATTTCAGGAGGAAATACCTTTTGGACAACAAAATGTGCCCGCTGTACAACAGCAAATACTTGCTGTAAATAAACCTGTAAATGCAGAAAATAATGCTAAAAATGATCAGCCAGCTATTGCCCATGATAATGAGCCACTACATGTGCACGAATAGCCAGGACAGCAAGCTATTAATGCTGATTTGCAGGCTGAATTCCCAAGACAGCAAGCTGAAAATACTCACCAACCAGCAAACAATGATCATTGGGTTAGGAGATTGTCTAGGGCTACTAGACAACCTGATAGATTGTGGTGAAAATGATGTGGCTGATTATGTCATGTTGACAGACTGTGGTGAACCATCTTGCTTCAAGGAAGCAACGAAGAGATAGGACAGTAAGAAATGGTATAAAGCCATGTTGTTAGAGATGGAATCTCTTGAGAAAAATGGCACTTGGGACTTGGTGCAATTGCCTAAAGGGCAGAATACACTTCCATGCAAATGGGTTTACAAGGTGAAGGTCACTTCTGGTTTCTCACCAAAGTACAAAGTAAGATTGGTTGCAAAGGGATACAAACAGGAGCATCGGATTGACTTTGATGAGATTTTCTCTCCTGTAGTCAAGATGACTACATTGAGAAAGGAGTCTGTATGGGCTAAAACAAGCACCAAGAGAATGGTATCATAAGTTTGATACATTCATGCAGTCTCAAGGCTTTCATAGAAGTCAAGTGGATCATTGCTTCTACACCAAGAAGGTAGCAAATGGCAACCTGATTATCTTGGTTTTGTGTATTGATGACATGTTGATTGCTGAGATGCTGGCAGGGATACTCATGCCTTGAACTCACTGAAGCAAAGTCTTCATGGCAGCTTTGACATGAAAGATCTTGGTAATGCAAATCACATTCTTGGCATGCGAATACTCAAGAGATAATTCGAAAGGATTGCTCTATCCATCTCAACAGGAGTATATCTCCAAGGTTTTGCAATGTTTCAATATGGAGGGGTAGAAAACAATTGCGATTCCATTGCCTTCATATATGAAACTCAATGTAG
This sequence comes from Lygodium microphyllum, assembly GCF_053477565.2. Classification (NCBI taxonomy): domain Eukaryota; kingdom Viridiplantae; phylum Streptophyta; class Polypodiopsida; order Schizaeales; family Lygodiaceae; genus Lygodium; species Lygodium microphyllum. The sequence continues at coordinate 47,797,583 of NC_141142.1, forward strand.
AGGACAGCCCTACATCTAATGATGAGAAGGCTGAAATGGCCAAGATACCATATGCTTTAGCTATTGGCAATTTGATGTATGCTATGGTTACTACACGTCCTAACATTGCCTTTGCAATGGGAGTGATTAGCAGATACATGGCAACCCCTGTCAAGAAGCATTGGAAGCAGTGAAAGATATTATGAGATACCTCAAAGGCACAAAGGAGTTGTGCATCTGCTTTGGGAAGCACAAGGCATCTGTTGTTGGTTTTACGAATGCATACTATGCTGGTCATGCGGATTGCAAGAAGTCCACTTCTGGGTATGTGTTACTTTCAGAGGAGTAGCAGTCTCTAGGATCTCCAAGCTACAAAAGTGTTGCATTGTCTACTACAGAGGCAGAGTATGTGGTTGCCACTGAGGCATGTAAGGAGGCTTTATGGCTTTCACGTCTAGTGGGAGAGCTTGGTATCATAGAGTTACATGTTCTCCATTGTGATCATCAGAGTGCTATCATGCTAGTACAGAATCATGTCTTTCATGCAAAGACAAAGCACATACAGGTGAAGTACCACTTCATTAGAGATATACTTGACAACAAGAGCATTGAGCTTGTCAAATTACATACAGATGATAATCCTGCAAACCTCACAAAGGGTCTTCCAGCAGAGCGGTTTACTCATTGCCGATATATGATGGGAGTTGGATAGATATATGTATGTCAGCTTTGTACATACCTCGACTTAGCTGATTCTTTTCTCCTCTTAAGGCACATTGCCTTTAGGTGGGAGTTTGTTGGGAATAAAGACCCTTGTGCCTTTTAAATGTGCTCAGGTGTGAACACACCCTTAGCACTTGTACTTACATGTATATATCTATCTAAAAACCTAAAGTGATGCACTCGTCATTGTACCCAAAAATCGTGCACACTCTCCGCTCTGCTCTCACTCTCTATCTCTATCGCTGCTTCAAACGAACACTAACTGTCTCGATCTTCGTGCCTCCCGATCACTACAACATGCCCTCTCTGATCCGTATAGCATCCTAGCTCCTCCAACATTGCATTGTGGTCATCCACAAAGACCACACAAGTCAAAGAAGCAAGCCGGCCCGAACGGAACTCTCTATCATCCATGACCATCGGTGACTTATAGGCCGGATGTACCAATGCGGCAAAACCATGGATGGGCTTATGCATCCATGTCCATCTCCTCTTTGCTATCTCTAAAAGATGTACATGCTATGTCTCTATGATCAATTTACAAGCACGTGCCTCCACCAATGCTGCTCTAAAGAAGTAAACGAGAAGGCCCATGGTAAACCCCTCGTAACAATCACTCATACATAACACCCCGTAAAAGGAAGGCACGACAATGACAACAGCATGGACTTTTTGCCAAAACTGCTCATTAAGGCACAAGCGCGGCATGGCTTTGGTCTCCTCTGTCTCATGCTCATCCCATTCATTCCATAGAGGGGACACAACTGTCTGACCGCACCTCATAAAAGCGCTCCAACAATAACCACATGTAAGCAAAGGGAGTTGAAGAAGGCTTTTTCAACTCCAGTGTGCTATGCTCACTATACATTGCAAGCATCTTTACCTTTACCGTGAAGAATGTGACAATTGATGTAGCTTTGCGGACCACCCTCTTCACCAACTTGAGCTTCCCAATGTCCTCCATGAGCAAGTCCACACAATGACTCGCACATGGAGTCCACACAATCGTAGGGAACTCGGCCTCAAGCAAACGGCCCATGCACTGACAATTCAATGCATCGTCGATAACAACTTACACCACATTTGAGGGATCCACCTACAACCACAATTTACAAATTACAACTATACTCATTACTAACAATACTTGGAAGTTGGAACTTGGAGGTTAGAGAGAGTAGAAACTTGAGCCTTTCAAGTTTCAACTTTCAACTTTCAACTTTCAAGATTCAAGAATAAAGAGAGATGGAGGTTGGGGACCTTGCAGCCCGGGGGAAAAGAGAGAATCGAGATAGATCATAGATATTAGAGAGAATTTAATTATTTAATATTAGAATAGGGAGATAGATAGTTATGCATAAATCAAATTTCAATTATCATAATGAAAGAAAGTTAAACAAATTTAAAAGGCAATTTGCAATGTATACCTCAATGATAGCTTGTCGAATGTGGTGGTAGATGAATGCGTCTATCATTTTCCTCAATGATAGCTTCTCACAAGTCATGGTGCCAATGACAGATAAAAAGGCCCGAGAGAGAGAGAGAGAGAGACAGAGAAACAGAGAGATGCTTGAGTCTTGACTCTTGCAACTAAGGTCTTAAAAGTGGAAAGGGAGGGAGACTCGAGAGGCCTGAGGGTTAGGGTAAAGCTGAAAGAGTAAGAGTCGCAGAGAGGGGATGGGAGATGAGATTTCAGAATGGCAAATGCTTCGATAGGGTGCAGGAAAGAGGGGATGGGAGATGAGATTTAAGAATGACAAATCACAAGTCCATTCAAGAATCAAGATCCAAGAGAGGAAGATGAGAATGGTATGTGCTTGCTGAATTGGTGTGGAAGCATTGTAGATGAGAGAAGGGTCAAAGTTCAAACAATCAAAGAGAGGGATGCCAGTTGGAAGAAATCCAAAGAGGGCTTTGGGGGGGGCGATGGCTGGAGAAGGGGGTGGGATGAGGTATCCAAGGCTTCCCACCCCCCCAAACAATTCCATGCGGGCAAGCAGAATGCGTAGGAGTAAAGGTGGGTGTGCAAGAGTAAAGACAAATCGAAAGGTCTTCTTTATCTGTCACAATAAGAATATATATCCAAAATTTTGCAACTTTTCAATATGGAGGGGGGAAAAGCAATTGGTGTGCCATTCATAGTAGCAATGGAACAGGACTGCAAAACCAGAACGTGGGGTCCTAAGGAAACGAGAACGAAGTTCGAAGGGGAACAGAAACGTAAGGGGAATAACTTGTACTATATATATAATTTATATATTTTCAATTATTTATTTATATATTTCATAAAAGCTCTTTGAAAAACACATGCACAATTTGCAAGACATGATAGTCTTTTTGTAGAGACTGGCAAGGGCACGAAGATCGAGACAGTGGGTGTTCCTTATTCGTGGAGAGATAGAGAGAGTGAGACAACAATAGCAAAGAGTGAGCACATTTGTAGGTACAATGACAAGTGTACCTTTAGGTTTTTATATAGATATATATACGTATAAGTACAAGTGCTAAGGGTGTGTTCACACCTACGTGTAAGTACAAGTACTAAGGGTGTGTTCACACCTGAGCACATTTAAAAGGCACAAGGACCTTTATTCCCAACAACCTCCCACCTAAAGGCAATGTGCCTTAAGAGGAGAAAAGAATCAGCAAAGTCTAGGTATGTACAAAGCTAACATACATATATCTATCCAACTCCCATCATCTATTAGCAATGAGCAAACCGCTCTGCTCGAAGACCCTTTGTGAGGTCTATAGGATTATCATCTGTATGTACTTTGACAAGCTCAATACTGTCAAGTACATCTCTAATGAAGTGGTACTTCACCTGTATGGGCTTTGTCTTTGCATGAAAGACAGGATTCCGTGCTAGCGTGATAGCACTCTGACTATCACAATGAAGAACATGTAACTTTGTGATACCAAGCTCTCCCACTAGACGTGAAAGCCATAAAGCCTCCTTGCATACCTCAGTGGCAGCCACATACTCTGCCTCTGTAGCTGCCTCTGTAGTAGACAATGCAACACACTTTTGTAGCCTGGAGATCCAAGAGACTGCTCCTCTTATAAAACTAAATACATACCCAAAAGTGGACTTCCTCCAATCCGCATGACCAGCATAGTATGCATCCATAAAGCCAACAACAAATGCCTTGTGCTTCCCAAAGTAGATGCACAGCTCCCTTGTGCCTTTGAGGTATCTCATAATACCTTTCACTGCTTCCCAATGCTTCTTGCCAGGGGTTGCCATGTATCTGCTAACCACTGCCACTGCAAAGGCAATGTAAGGACATGTAGTAACCATAGCATACATCAAACTACCAACAGCTGAAGCATATGGTATCTTGGTCATTTTAGCCGTCTCATCATCAAATATAGGGCTATCCTTTGCACTGAGTTTCACATATGGAGGCAATGGAACCTCAATTGTTCCCCTCCCCCCCTCCATATTGAAACGTTGCAAAACCTTGGAGATATACTCCTGCTGAGATGGATAGAGTAATCTTTTTGACCTATCTCTGAGTATTCGCATGCCAAGAATGTGATTTGCATCACCAAGATCCTTCATGTCAAAGCTGCTATCAAGACTTTGCTTCAGTGAGTCCAGGGCATGAGTATCCCTGTCAGCAATCAGCATGTCATCAACATGCAGAACCAAGATAATCAGGCTACCATCTACTGCCTTCTTGGTGTACAAGTAGTGATCCACTTGACTTCTATGGAAACCTTGAGATTGCATAAATGTATTAAACTTATGATACCATTCTCTTGGTGCTTGTTTCAGCCCAAACAAACTTCTTTTGAGTTTACATACCATCTTCTCTTTCCCTTTTTCAACAAACCCTTCCGGTTGCTGCATAAATGTCTTCCTGCAGATCACCATGTAAGAATGCAGTGTATACATCCATCTCTATGAATCTTATCAAAGTCAATCTAATGCTCCTGTTTGTACCCCTTTGCAACCAATCTTACTTTGTACTTTGGTGAGAAACCAAAAGTGACCTTCATCTTGTAAACCCATTTGCATGGAAGTGTATTATGCCCTTTAGGCAACTGCACCAAGTCCCAAGTGCCATTTTTCTCAAGAGCTTCCATCTCTAACAACATGGCTTTATACCATTTCTTGCTGTCCTATCTATTCGTTGCTTCCTTGAAGCAAGACAGTTCACCACAGTCTATCAACATGACATAATCAGCCACATAATTTTCACCACGAATGAATCTATCAGGTTGTCTAGTAGCTCTAGACGATCTCCTAACCCAATGATCATTGTTTGCTGGTTGGTGAGCATTTTCAGCTTGCTATCCTGGAAATTCAGCCTGCAAATCAGTATTAATAGCTTGTTGTCATGGCTATTCATGCACATGTAATGGCTCATTATCATGGGCAATAGCTAGCTAATCATTTTCAGCATTTTTTTTTCATTAACAGGTTCATTTACAGCAGGTATTTGCTGCTTTATAGCGGACACATTTTGCTGTCCAGAAGGTATTTCTTCCCGAAATACAACCCTACAAACCTCCTCAGTCTTATCGGGTTGTTTATGCAAGCGATCTTCCCGGAAGATAACATCATTGCTACATACTACTTTCCATTTCTCGGGATCCCACAATCTATACCCCATTTCACCCTCGTCACCATATCCTAGGAAAATGCATTTACAGGACTTTGGCTCAAGTTTGTTGCAGTTTTCTTTACGAATGTGCACAGAAGCCTCACAGCCAAACACTTTCAGATGAGCATATGAAGGTGGCTTGCCCGACCGCGCTTCTTGGGAAATCCCCCCCCCCCCCCCCCCCCCCCCCCGCATGCGATCTTCCCGGAAGATAACATCATTACAGCGTACTACTTTCCTTTTCTCGGGATCCCACAATCTATACCCCATTTCACCCTCATCACCACATCCTCGGAAACTGCATTTACAAGACTTTGGCTCAAGTTTGTTGCATTTTTCTTTACGAATGTGCACAAAAGCCTCGCAGCCAAACACTTTCAGATGAGCATATGAAGGTGGCTTGCCCGACCACGCTTCATGCCACAAAGAAACACTTGGCTACTCGATCATGGCAACAACTTAATCGCTCACACTAGATACATGGAGAGGATACAAGGTATCAGTTTTACAACCTCTGGCAATCACTCTAGATCCCTTACAAATCTTCCATTTTCCATTACCAAAGGTGGTATGAAAACCATCATCATCTAGCTGCCCTGTGCAAATCAAGCTCTTCTTGGGCTGAGATATATGTTGTACATGCTAAAGTGTAAAGACAAAGCCATGTTGAAAGTGTAACTGCACACTGCCAATACCTGCAATCTCACATGCATAATTATCCCCAAGATGGACAACACTATGTTAACCCCCTGTAAAGACAAAGAACCACTCACGATGAGGGGTGACATGAAAGGAAACACATGGATCGAGAATCCACGTATGCATGCCATCATCTGTATCTACAAGTAAAGCATGTGCACCAAAGTATGAAGAGACAAAGAGTATGTCACTCCCACTATCACTGTCATGAGTGACTACATTCACCTCTTCAATTTTTACACTGCTCTTCGTAGGCTAACTGTTCTTCTTCTCTTCCTTGCTATCATCTATCTTCTTGCCCTTTCCTTTCTCTTTCTTCCATTTGTAGCAGTCACGTTTAAAATGACCCTTCTTGCCACAATCACGACATTCACCGCATCCCTTGCTATCAGATTTGCCTTTCTGCAGTGATCTGCCCCTAGTATGCAAAGCACTAGTAGACTTACGAGATGCATTGTTCTGCCGATTCATTTCTTCCATGAGTAGAGCACTCTCTACATCAGCATACAAAAGAATCGCATTTAAATTACTCATAGCAGTCCTGAATGTATCCCAACTTTCTGGAAGAGTGCAAAGCAAGAACGTAGCCTTAAATTCTTCATCAATCAAGAACTTCAAGGCAACCAGCTGGCTGAATATAGAGTTAAACTCACTCAGGTGAGTAGACATTGTTGTACCCTCTTTCATACGCAAATCCATAAGCTTTTTCAGCCAATACACTTTGCGTGCAGCACTTTTCTATGCATATAGTTCTTTCCATTGAGTCCATATAGCATATGCAGAATCCAAACCTTCAATGTTAAACAGCAAGGCATCAGAAATCAATAGCTCGATGGTTGAGCATGCAAGCTTATTTACCTTATCCCAATCTTCCTATTCAATGTCTGTGGGCTTTGCCCCTTTGGTTTTAATCAGCTTTGCCTGCTTCTTTTGCAACAGGATATTGTAGCACTATTTTTGCCAAACTGTAATAATTCTCAGCCCGAATGTGACCAAAAAACAGCAAATACAGGCCCAAAATTATCACCCAAGTGACCAAGGTACAAACATACCAACCAGCAATAAATGACCACTTAGAAGCACAGATTTCAGATCTGTAATTAAATTTTCAAAAGCACCAAACCATGTGCTACAACATTCCACAACTGACAACTACTGTTCCAAGGGCATATGCATCACATTACATGAGAAATCCCAAATTTTAGCTGCAATTTCTGTTATACATGTATCCACGGGCATAAAATTTGACACGAATGGTCAAAAGCCCCAAAATTTTTGTGCTCAAAGCATCAACCACACATCTGCATTTTCTGTATCATGCGTAGAACAAGCCAAGTTTGCCAAAATAGAGCAATTTCAGCAAAACCCCCAAATTTTACCAAGTGTTGATGTCCAAATTGCATGGAATTCAATCTGCATGTACATGAAATGACCAAATGCTGCATAGATTTAACCCAAACTACAAAAGCCCCAAATTGCACGGGGTCCAATGTGCATCAATGTCGAGAAATTGGGTATATTTCAGCCCAATTTTTGCATATACATGGAAAACCCCAAATGTTAGAGGCAAAATTTCACAAATGAAAAAGGAATTTTTGAAAAAATAAAGGTTGAACGATGGGTCAACGGACCTACCATGTAGTTCGCCACCTGGTACTTGCTATCGTGTCGCGTGTGGAGGCTGTCAGCAACTGCGTCATGCAGGCTGCTTGCTACTGAACTCGTCAGCGCCTATGCAGCTTGGCACCCTGTCACGTTGTCAACGCCGGTCAGTGTTAGTCGTCTCCTGGTCACGGCTGCCCGCTGCTACACGTCACGACTGCAGCTACCCACTGCCTGCCAAGTCAATGCCTGTTGTCGCATATCAACTGCTGCCCGTCACACACTAATTGATTCACGCCATCGATTGTCTACTGTCTAGACAACCCACTCTGCAACCTGACGTCTACTCCTCAACTCGCCCTCAGCGCACGTGGTCTTCTGCCTCAGCCCAACACACAGGCTGCCAAGAACTCTAGCTAATTGCTGGTCTCGTCAAATCTCAAGAAGCGCACAGAACCTGATGGCTTTGATACCAGTTTGTAGAGACCGGGAGGGGCATGAAGATCAAGACAGTGGGTGTTCCTTAGTGGCGAAGAGACAGAGTGTGAGAGAGAGAAATAGCAAAGAGTGAGCACGTTTCTAGGTACAATGACGAGTGTACCTTTAGGTTTTTAGATAGATATATATATGTGTAAGTACAAGTGCTAAGGGTGTGTTCACACCTGAGCACATTTAAAGGCACGAGGGCCTTTATTCCCAACACTTTTTCATAGATGAAAGGATGGTTACATTGAAATTGCAGGACTTATAAGATCCAAAATAGATGATAATCTAGGATTATACTACATAAAAGAGTCAAGAAGCATCAAGTAACAAGTATAGTTGATAAAATATGGCAACTTGGAATTTGAAAGTCTCTCAAAGTAACCATTGGATCATACATAGTTGCCACTAGCAACAAGACTATCCAAAAGACTATCATCCACATTGTCTAAGAAAGCCATATCATCATCAAAATCAGCATTTGCAAGTTCCAAAGCATCTTGATCATCAACCATATGTGTAGGCATATGTGTCTTCCCATCCTCATCATCAGAGAACTCTTCTTCATCAAGAGCTATAAACTTTTCTGCCTTGAGGGAAGCCACATTAGCAAGCGAATGCAAGTTTGCACTGACAAATATCAAGTCATTCACTTGTTTTGTCCCAAACCTATTCCGCTTTTTAGATGCAACATTTCCAAATACACTCCATAGTTGCTCAATGGGCTTGCACCTTGAGACAAAATCCGCATTGCCAATGTTTGAAGCTCAGGTGTACGTGCCCCATAATCTTCCCACCACAAGGAAACCCCAATCTTAAACTAATCTATTTGTGCATCAGTTGACCCAAACCTTCCTAACTTGTTTTTATAAAAACCAAGCTGATATTTCACCAATCTTCTCTTAGTATTAATGGGAACCAACCTAGAAAGCACTATGTCCCAACCCCGCATTACCTCTTCATCCTTCTCTTGACCACACCCTTGGAACTTTGAATCTAATACATATGTTGCTGCATGCATAGATGAGTCATAAGCATTCCATCTTGCCTCACATAAATCTCAGACTTCTTGATACTTGGCATCATCCAAACCAAGCTGTCCTAGCTTCTCAATCAAGCGATCTGCCCTCTCATAGACCTTTCCAATGCATGGCTCTCATCCATCTGCAATTCACATCAAGCGCATGATTGGCTTCATGACAATATTGATGCTTTTCAATTCATTCCAAAATGCATGATCTTGTATGATGTTCTCCACTGCTATACCAGCCCTTGATCTAGAAGTAGCCCATCCCATCCACTCATTACTTACCACCAATTGCTTCAAGGGTAAGCTTACCTTCTCAAGTCTCTTTGTCATAAGAAAGTTATAGCCAAAGCGTGTCTCAAAGTACTTTAAGATATCTTTTTTAGGTCATCTCCTATGGAACTCACTATGAATGAACTCATGGCTTTGGATGAAACTAATTATATCCTTGCCCTTTTGGATGAAGGGATCAATCCATGACAAGCTACCAATGTCTTTCAACAAATTGCTCAAACAATGAGCAAAGCATGGGCTGAATGTGATGTGCAGATATCTCTCCTCAAGTCTCATACCTGCTGCCCTATTTGTTGCCTCGCCATCAGCAATGGACTGGATTACATTTTCAGCCCCAACTTTTTCAACACCTTCCGCCCATTCCTCCACAAGCTGATCTGCACTTTTTCCTGTACTTGAGGCATCATATGAGAAAATGAATTGCATTTTTCCTTAAGAATAAGCAACCATCCCATGGATGGACCGTTTTCGAGTATCACTCCACCCATCTGCTATCAAAGAGACACCATTCTTCACCCAACTTTCTTGCATAGTTGCCAAAGCACATTCAATTGCAACCTTTTCCTTTTGCAACAAAGTGGTACGCAGTGTCTCATATGACGGAGGCTTATAGGTTTGACCATACTTTGCAATCTCTTGGACCATCTTAAGGAAGTGGGAGATCTTATAGCATTGAATGCGACATGATCATGGTAGAAAAACCCCGCCACAACTCCATCCACCCTGTCCTTTTTACGAGGATCCCAAGTTGTTCCCAAGTTTTATTGCTTGCTACATTTTCCATGATGGGATTTTGAGGATGCAAAAGTTCAAAGTCCCCCATGCATGGCTCCATCACCCATGACTATATCATCAGCTTGTCCGCTAAAAAAATATGCATCAATTGCTTGCTTTTTCCTTGCACATGCTTTGTCTTCTTCACTTGGGTACTTTTCTAAGAGCTACCTTCGCATTTCCGGTGTGGTATTTGGGCAAAAATTTATTTGGCCTCCAATGTCAACATGACATAAGTGTTGCTTCACACGATTGGATCCTCCTGTTTTCAATGGCTCACACCTTTTGCATTTCCATTTCATTGCACCTCCCTTTGATGCATAATGGTCCACTTTCTCAACCTCATCCCACCAACTAGGCTGAGATCGCTTATTGCCCAAAAGCTTTGATCCCTACGAAGCTATGACTTCTACAAATTCAGGAATCAAAAGCATTAGTCGATCCTCCATGAGACTCAGCCTGTTTTGAGAGAGAGAAAGAGACTATTGTGAAAATAAAGTTGTTTTAGAGAGAGAGAGAGAGAGAGAGTTGTAATTAGTAAAAGAAAAGGCCAATAGCTGTAAACAATAAAATATGAGGCTCTAAGCTTGTTGAGAGAGAGAGAGAGAGGAGAGAGAGTGCTATAAAAACAAAGCTAAGATAGAGAGAGAGAGAGAGAGAGAGCTGTAATTATTCTGAAATGGGGGAGAGAAAGAGAGAGAGGAGACTGCAGTCCAACGGACAATTTTCTCTTACCTAGAGGTTGAAACAATGCATGCGAGTCGCAGCACACAACGCCCTACTCCCGACAGTTTGCACACCAATCGCCACAATCCAAACAGCTCGTGGGTCACTTTCGGCAACAGCACCCATCACTTTTTCAACATTACCCTTTGGGGAACAGCAGCATCCACATTCCCCTTCACGTTCCCCGCCCTGCTCCCGACAGTTTGCACACCAATCGCCACAATCTAGACAGCTCGTGGGTCACTTTCGGCAACAGCACCTATCACTTTTTCAACATTCCCCTTTGGGGAACAGCAGCATCAACATTCCCCTTCACGTTCCTGCTTCATAGGCGTTCCCCGTAGCATTCCCCCACATTCCCCACCACATTACCCACGTTCCCCCGGCCGTTCCCCCTTCATAGGCGTTCCCCTGCAGTATTCCCCTATTCCTTTGACATTTTTTTGGTGTGGAACGCGTTCCCACGTTCCCAAGGGGGTGGAATGGTGTTCCCTTGCTACTATGGTGCCACTACCATTACATCCATATATGAAACTCAATAGTTCCTCAAGAAGTGTGGTCGAGCAAGCCACCTTCATATACACACTTGTGAGTGTTCGGCTGCAAGGCATTTGTACACATACGCAAAGAACAACGCAACAAATTGGAGCCAAAGTTCTGTAAATGCATTTTCCTAAGAGAAGATCACATCATTGCTACGTATAATTTTCATTTTCTCAGGATCCCATAACTTATACCCCATTTCTCCCTCATCATGATATCCCAGGAAAATGCATTAAAGACTTTGGCTCCAATTTGCTGTGTTGTTCTTTGAATATGTGCACAAATGCCTTGCAGCCAAACACTCTCAAGTATATATACGAAGATGGCTTGCCCGACCACACTTCTTGAGGAACTCTCCTGACCTTAAAAACTGAGATCAAAGAGAGAGAGGATGGGGCTGTAATTCATGCACTGTCTACATGGAAACTTTATTTGTTGGGGGCTGATATTACAATGCAAATGGAAATCAAACTTTAAGGTAACTTTCGACTCAGGCAAAGTTATCAGAAAAACATATGAGATGGGAAAATTTATCTCTATGTTTCATTTTAGATTGTATATATTGATGGTAAAAAGAATGCTATGGTTGATGCACTGTCATTGTAAGCCACAAAGTTCAGCCATCATGATTTATCACATTGAGTTGGATGCCATAAAAGAGCAATATGTTGTTGATTCGTACTTTGCTAATGTTTATGATCAGTTGTGCAATGTGTAAAGGCATGAGCACTTTGTGCTAAGAGATGGATTTTTTATGATGCTTGGACGACTATGAGTTGCGAAGCAATTGAGGCCTAGAGTTATCACTGAAAGTCATGCTCCTCCGTATGCAGGACATAATGATGTTGATGCCACAGTCAAGGCAATGGAGCATTTCTTTTATTGGCCAGCTTTGAGACATGATATAGAGCAATTTATCACGACATGTATCATATATGGGAAGATAGAGCATGATAGGCAAAAGATGTTGGGCTTGTTGCAACCCTTGCCTATTCTTAATAGACCTTAGCAAAGCATTGCAATGGACTATATTCTTAAACTTCCTAGGACACCTACAAGGAATGATGAGATAAGGACTACTCACTTATATGCCGAATGTCCCAAGCAGAAACCATCCACTAGCTCAACCATCATACCTTCCATACCCTTGGGGCTGTTTGGAGTCGAAACAGTGGATGCTGAGGCCACTTCTATCTCGCTGAACGTCATGACTAGGGCATAAACGAAGCAGGCCAACATTTCATTGCTAGGACCCAGTAACCTAGATGCAGCCTCAATAGGAAAGAAGACCCGTTGAAGAAAGAAAAAGAGGGTCAATGCCAAAGTGATACTAAAAACAAACAGCGTGACCACACTAACAAAAGGGAAGCAAGTGGCAGATGTAGAGGCTGAGACTTCAGTGCCTAAAACCACAGAGAAGGGGAGTGCCAAGGTTGGGGAATACCCATACCCTAACCCAAAGCACCAATTGGAAATAGTGGACAAGGTTAAGAAGTGCTTGCAAGTTTAGCAAATAGGCCAAAATCATTCGGATGAGGAACAAAATAAAGGCTAATCATATGGCACGCTTGTTTCTGCAACATCTCTTTAAGTATCATGGTATGTCAAACTCCATCCTTAGTGATCAAGGCCCTTGGATGACTTGTTTATTTAGGAAGGGGTTATTTAAGAATATGGGTACCGTGCTGAAATTCTCATCATTCTTCCATCGGCAGACAAATGGTTAGTCTGAGAAAGCAAATTCTACATCGTTAGATCTTTTAAAGCGCTATGTTTCAAACCACAAGACACAGTGGGAGCAGTATTTGCCATTGGTTGAGTTTGCTTACAACAATACAGTGCATAGTTCCATTGGTAAAGCTCCGTTTGAGGTAGTTGAGGATGGCAGGAAGGTACCACCTATCTTGCAAACTAAGGACAAGATCTTTGAGGCTCATTGTTATGTGGAAAACTTGGATAGAGTCTATGCAAAGATAAGATATGCACTTCAGAGATCACAAGAAAAGCAAAAGAAGGCAGGTAATCACCATAGACGTGCTTTGCAATTTGCAGAGAGCGATTATGTATTGCTGTGTTTTGAAAAGACAAGGCTAAAAAAGATGAAAGGAAGAGAAAGGTTGTATCCGAAGTTGAGTACAAGATACTATGGGCCCTTCTAGGTGTTGGAGAAGATCAACAATATGACATATCGGCTGAAATCACCTCCACATTGGCTGATACACAATGCCTTTCATCTCTGTTGAGGCCTTTTCATGGTGATGAGCCAAAGGATATGTCTATTGAAACTTGGCATGAGGCTGAGGAGCTAGATGAGATCTTGGTACCCATGAATCTTTGCACATAAGTAAAGAAATGTCAAAGATAAAGTTTCCAAGAGATATTTGGTGAAGTTTTAAAATTATTCGCCAATAGATGCAAAAAGGATGGGACATGATGACTTGGCAGACCATCCTCAATTGTTGCAACTTTACGCAAATGCCTTTCAATTAGAGCCGACTTCAATTCGAGCAAACTTAGATTCAACGGAGCAAGGATCTACAATATTGCCTAATACTCAAGGGAAAAGATAGCACTTCCACTCCTTCAGTTGTGGATAACTCTTGTATATAATGGATCTTGAATGTATTAAGCATGCATCCAAGGTACTGTGTTGATAGTATCTCTACCATGAGGTCACTACTTAGTATGCTAGTCATTGTGAGATGTATGTAGATAAGTTTGCTTGTTACCATGGCTCTAAGACTATACTTTTACATCAATTTGGGATCAGTTCATGATCAATGGAAATGAGTTTTTGCCTCAATGTTGAGACCAAATTCTGATCAACTTCAATCAGTTTGAGAACTATTTATGGTCACTTTTGGGATCAGTTTTTGCATCGAGTGCTAATCAGTTTGAGTGATCAATTTCAGCTTGGTTTTCAATCAGTTTGAGAACTATTTATGGCCACTTTTGGGACCAGTTTTGCATCAGTTTTTGCATTGATTACTAATCAATTTGAGGTCACATTTGTAGCAGTAAGTGATCAGTTCTCAAATCAGCAAGTGATCAGTTTATGATCAGATTATGCTCAGTTTTCAATGGTTATGAGCTGGTTCCATGGACAGCTGCATGCAATTAAATGCCATTGATAATATCAGCCATGGTTTAAGCTGAGAATATGCCTTACTATGGTTGTGGAGTTAGAACAGTTGAGAAACACGAGTAATGGTGCATCCAATGGATTTCGAGCAACAATTCGGGCTAATTCTCAGAGTTATTTGATGTTTATGCTAGCTGGAAATTTTCAGCAAGCTTTGGGGTTATGTGGCATGGTTGGACAATAGTGGCTAATGTTGTGACTATGATGCCTTATGGAACATCCAGTGCAGTATGCTTTTCCTTTGGCACAACGCAATGCAATCGAGAACAATTGCAAGGTTTTCAAGGGGGAGGTATGTCACGGGGACGTGAAATTTTGACAGGCTTTAATGTTGCCGATAACATTTGATTAATTATCAAATGTGCAAGCTTGTTTAGCACATGTGATGCACATGGCAGCTATTTCATGGTAATAGGTCAAGGGCCCCAAGGATGCAATGGGTGTCAAAGGCAAAAGTTGTGAAAAGTTATGCCAGTTGGGCTTTGGGGGTCAATTGGTGTCAGCTTTGACCCTAGCACAATTGTTTAGCTAATAAGTGTCAATAGTGATGTTAGGGACTAGCACTATTTAATTAATTAATGCCAATCTAAGGGTGAATAGAGATTGAGAACCACTCCAAATTGCAAATGGCCTAGCCAATTTAATTATGGATGGACTTAAGTATGCACCTAGGGAATGGTACCACAAGTTTGATGCATTTATGCATTCTTAGGGATATTTCCATAGTGATGATATGGATCCGTTTTTATATACAAAGAAGGCTTGTAATGGTATCCTTATGAGTTTAGTACTTTATGTAGATGATAAATTCATTGTTGGGAGTGCTTATGGTAAGTTGGATGCCTTGAAAAGTCAACTCAAGAAGAGCTTTGAGATGAAGGACATCGGACATGTCTCACATATTCTTGGGATACGCATTACCTGCGATCGCTTTAAGGAGCTCCTTACTTCTCACAAAAGGAGTACATCCAAAAGGTCCTTGAGCAGTTTCACCTACAAGATGCTAAGCCTATTGGCTATTCTTTACCTTCTCATGTAAAGGTTAGTCAAACCGATTGTCTCTAGTCTGATGAGAAAAAGGCCGAGATAGCCAAGATTCCTTATGCATATGGAATGGTTGGGAAATTTGAAGTATGCCATGATAGCCAATAGCCATGACATAGCATTTGCAGCAACAGTTGTGGTATGCTATATGGCTACACTTGGTGGACAGCATTGGGATATCAAGGAATCATGGATTTTTACATTAAATCCACATGTCTAGCATGTCTCAACTCATAGAAACTGCTGCTACAACCGATGCTTTGTTACATGGGAAGGATTCCTACTTCCTAGAGAGTAGGGAGAAGCTAAATAAAAAGTTATTTAAGGCTAAGAAAATGGGCAAATCTAAATATCGACCTAAAAAGAGGCCCAAACAGCAAAAAATGGGCTCGAAAACATTGGCACAATGTAGGAAATTGATAGCTGCAAATAAATGTTTTATTTATGGATAGGAGGGTCACATTACAAAGGACTATCCCGATAGACAACAATCTGGAAAATCAGAAAATCAAATAGATTCTAAAGAAAATAAGCCCAAAACATCTCTGGGATCGGTGCCCGATGTTGTTAGTAATCAGCCCAATGATGATGCTACTAAGTTATGCAGAGCATGGGGCAAAATAAGGGATTAGCATATATTGATTTTCTTTGATAATGGTGCACAAGCCAACTTCATCTTTGTTGACATGGCAGCCTGTCTAGGCATCAGAGAGCAGGAGATGGGACCTATGGGAGAAGTTCGAATGGCATGTAAAGGCCATACAAAGCTTGGGTTGCATATATAGGGATATCTGGACAGCGAAGAGTTCTTCGTTGCTCCGCTTGAGGGTTGTGATGTATGCCATGGTGTCATTGCATGCATGCAATGATTAATCCTCATACAAAAAATATCACTATTTAGCATAAGGAAAAGGTACTTACAATTTATGTAAAATTGAAAGATAATCTGTCGTTGTATCTACAGGTGCCATTTCTAAAGTAATGAAAAATCGTCTTTCAACATACTTGGTTTTTACTAAGGATAAAGATGATAGTGAGAATGTTGGGAACATGTATAAGTCACAACAGGATCCCATATCATTTCTAATAATGTATGTTGATTGCTTCTCTCAGTTACTTCCAAGGCAATTATTACCTCAAAGGCCAAAAGATCATGGCATAGATCTTATCCCTAGAAGAAGTCCACCTAATAAGCCAGGCAGAGTCGGTGTAGCCCAGTAGGAGAAGATTATGAGTTAGGTGTATTGGAGCTCATCTAAGAGTGAAGAAGTTCAAGGAGGAGTGAATGTGAGTGTGACGGCTGGAGAGAGAGTGAGAGAGAGAGAGAGAGAGAGAGAGAGCAAAGTCAAGTACAATTCGATAAGAGTGTACCAATAATGTGTTGGTACATGTATAATGTGCGTATACTATACATGGAGGTTAAACCGGGCCTTTATCCCAACAACCTCCCACTTAAAGGTCTGATGTGAACCTCTAGCCAACTCCCACTAGTCGTATGCAATGCTCGAACTGAGCTTTACTTAGACCTTTAGTGAGAATATCTGCAGGGTTATCTTGTGTTCTGATCTTGGTCAATGTGATTTGACCATCCTCCAAAATCTGTCTAATGAAGTGATATCGCATATCTATATGCTTTGTGTGTGAATGATACATGGCATTCTTAGTCAGATACACAGTACTCTGGCTATCACATCCCAAAACTGCAGTACCCATAGACATGCCAAGACCCTCTACAAGTCTGCTCAAACATATAGCTTTCTAAGAAGCTTCAGTAGCTAATATATATTCAGCTTTAGTGGTACTGAGTACAACGATGTGCTGTAACATGGAGCACCAAGATACAACCCCACCAGCAACTGTGAAGACATACCCGTTGGTGGACCTACGAGTGTCCAAGTCACCTACCATGTCTGCACCACAATAACCCTACAAACTAAGTGCACCTTGCCTATAGAAAATACACTTTCTTTGTGTACCCTTTAGATATTGAAGAATACACTTGACAACCTCCCAGTGTGTTTTGTCAGGATTTGACATAAACTTGCTAACAACTCTCACTACATCAACAATGTCTAGACGAGTAGCAACCATAGCATACATAAGAGAGCCACAAGCTGATACATAAGGGACTCCCTTCATAGCATTTGCTTCCACGTCATTCTTTTGGGCCGTTGCCTTTGCTAAGCTTAAGATAAGGAGGTAAGGGTACCCCAAAAGGCTTAGCTTCAGCCATGTTAAATCTATCTACTATCTTTTCAATGTACTTTTCTTGAGATAAAAATAGCAATTTCTGCATTCTATCTCTACAAATCCTCATGCCCAAAATATGCTCTGCATTCCCCAAATCTTTCATGGAGAAGGCTGATTTCAGCTGATTTTTGAGAGCATCCAAGCTAATCTTTATTTTCCCAGCTAGCAACATATCATCCACATACAAAACAAGTATGATGGGGCTGCCATCTGTATCCTTTTTCATGTACAGGCAATGATCTGCATGGCTGCATGTAAACTCATGAGATAGAATAAAAGTGTCAAACTTTTTGTACCATTGTCATGGTGCTTGCTTCAGCCCATACAAGCTACGTTTTAGCTTACACACCATTTGTGCTTTTCAAGGAACTACAAAGCCCTCGGGCTGTTTCATGTAGATTTTCTCATCAATGTCACCATGCAAGAAAGTTGTTTTTACATCCATTTGATACAGCTCCGAGTCCAATATAGCAGTGAGAGCAAAAAGCACACGTAGAGTGGTCATCTTCACAACAGGTAAAAAGACCTCTTGGAAGTCAATCCCTTCCTTTTGTACATACCCTTTGGAAACTAGCCTTGCCTTGTACATGGGTTTCCCATCAACTGTCTTTACTTTATACACCCATTTGTTTGGAAGTGGCTTCCTTCCCTTGGGTAGGGACACAAAATCCCAAGTATCATTTGCATATAGAGATTTAATCTCTTCCTGCATAGCTATGCATAGCTAGCTCCCACTTACTGCTGAACTCACATGACTTAGCCTCTTTTTATGTAAGAGGCTCACCCTCATCTGTAAGCATCACATAATGCAAGGAAGAGTCAAACCTATGTGGTTTCCCTCTTACGCGTGTAGACCTGCATACCCAATGGTCGACGTTTTCAAGAATTGGGTCTACATTTGGAGCTATATAATTTTCAGCATTTATTGGCTGTTGTAAGCCATTTTCAGCATGTTGTTCAAGCTGTACAGCACCTTCATTTTCATTACCAGAACCTGCATTTTCATAATCAGCAAGCCTATCTTGCTGTTCGTGACCTCCTTGTGCTCCTATTTGCTGTCCATCATCATCTAGCTCAAAAATAACTGCTGATCATCAATTTCAGCCTGTGGTACAGCACCATGAGGCTCATTTTCTGAAGTAATAGGTGGCTGCAAACTCTGAAACTTCACCTTTTTCATACCTTCATTAGAGGCTAAAGTACCTTTCAGCAATTTTGCCTCATTAAACACAGCATTACGGCTGCGAATAATTTTCTTGGACTGAGGTAACCACACTCTGTAGCCAAATTCACCCTCATCACCATAGCCCATTAAATGCCTTTGGTGGATTTTGGGTCAAGTTTGTTCCTCAGCTCATCCCTAGCATGCACAAAAGCATCACAACCAAATATGCATAAATGGTCCTATGAGGCCAATTTGCCAGACCAAACCTCGTCAGGGATGCCATTATTTAAAGACTTGTTTGGAGAGCGGTTGCAAATGTGAACCGCAGTTTCGAGTGCCTCTCCCCAAAATTAATGAGGGAGATTAGCAGTGGACAGCATGTATTGCACTCTTTCACATAAAATCCTATTATATCTTTCAGCCACCCCATTTGAAGAAGGACTATAAGGGGCTGTAAGCTCCCTCTTAATACCATGCAAGTCACAAAAGGACATGAATTCAATCGATGTGAACTCACCCCCATTATCAATTCTCAACCATTTCAACTTTCTACCTCTCTGAGTGGTCACAAATGCATGAAAAGTTTTAAAAACAGTAAACACTTCACTTATCTTTTTCAACAAGTATACCCAAATCTTCTTGGAACAGTCATCGATAAAGGAGACAAAATATGCAGCACCACCCAATGATTTCACGGGCATACTACATACATCAGAATACACCAAGTCCAAGATATTGGACTTACGAGAGACACCAAAGTAAAAGGAATTTTTTATTTGCTCTCCAAAAGTCAAGTTTAGAGCCTTTTCCATCAACTCTCTTCAGAGAGGTAAGGACATCAAGTTCTTTTTGGCTCATATAGCCTAATCTCTTATGTCATAACTCCAAGTGGCTGCAAATTTCAGCAACTACAAGAAACTTGCCATTCAAGGCTTTATAGTGCAAACAATACAAAGTGCCCTTCTTGGTTCCTTTTGCAATCAACATGGAACCCTTTTTCACTTTCCACAAACCACCACCAAACAATGTGGTATAGCCATGCAAGTCAAGCTACCAACAGATAGTAAACTCTTTTTAATGCCAAGCACATATCTAACATCTTTCAACACAAGCTCTTGACCATTGTCTAAACACAAGTGTATAGTGTCAATCCCATCAATGCTGCAAGCATGGTTATTTCCAAGATACACCTTTCCATAACTGCCTATATTAAACATAGCAAAACACTCCAAGCAAGGAATTTCATGGAAAGAGGCACCAAAGTCTACAATCCAAGACTAAGTGACACCATCATCAACTGACAAAAGTGCTTCAATCACATCAACCTAGGTAATTTGCATATCCTACAAGTAATATACAAGGGCATCATAATCAACGGCACATAATACATCAACCTCTGTATATGAAACCTCCTCTATGACCATACTAGAGGCCACATTTGCCTTTTATTGCCTCAAATGCATCTATCTTATCTTCCTTCTTTTTATCTCCTGCATTCTTCTTTCTCTCTTGTTCCTTCTTGTAATACTTGCAATTAGGTTTCTTAAGGCCCTTCCAACCACAGTGATAGCAAGTAATCTCACTATTTTCCTTTCGTTTGCTCTTGCTTCCGTTTCTCTATCCTGCATTTGCATTTTTCTTTTCAGCCCTATCTCTTACATTATAAGCTGAGTTATTGCCTTCTCCACTAGACATACGTCTAATTTCTTCATTCAAGATAGAACCCCTCACCCCACCATGTGAGAGATTGGGTTATTGCTGAGTGAAACCACCAAGGTTTCCCAAGGGTCAAACAGTGTCATGATTAAAAAAATCGCCCTCAACTTATCATCAAAGTCCAAATTTGCATCTTTGAGCTGATTTAGAATCCTTGTAAATGCACTCAAGTGCTCAGTTGCAAGCTTTGACTCATCCAGTTGCATATTCACCAACTTGCTCATTAAATGCACCTGATTAACAGGTGTGGTGATCTCATAGGTAGTTTTCAGCTTTTCCCATATTGCATAACCTGTATCTAAACCCTCAATGTTTGTGAAGATATCATCAGTGACACCCATCTTTATGTAAGCCACAGCCTTTTTACTTACTTTGGCCCAATCTGCATCAGACATTAGTGCCACCACACGGGCAAAAATTGTAGAAATTTACCAAATTTTGCACAAATCCCCAAAATTTCAAGTCCAAATTTGCATAAATGTTAACCAATCTAGCCTAGCTGAGCAAAATTTTGCCAATACATGAAAAGCCCCAGATTTCTGGGATCCAATGTCAAGAAATTTTCCTCAAAATAGCAAAATTTTGATTAATTTGGCAATATCCCCAAATTAATTGAGGTTACCACACGCAATGTCTACAATTTTTCACTTCCAAACCACTGACAGACTTAAGCAATGTCAAATCCAGGAGAAGCCCAATTTTTCCGGCCAAATTTGCGACCTAAACCCTAAACCCTCAACCTGCCAGCCTGGGTTGCAACCTGGCAACTGGTGTCTTCTCACCACGCGTTGAACCCGTCTTCCATTGCCCATCTCGTCACGCATGTTGCAACCTCACGTGACACCTGTCTGATTGTCCACGCCTGTTGCACGCTATCCGCCAGTCGTCGCTTTTGCCCGTTGCCAGCTCCCATTGACCCTGCCAAGTTGCCCACGCTTGGTCGCCACACACGCCACTTGATCGACTGTTTGCGATAGTCCACACCCGCCTGTTGGATGCCGTCCCTTGGTGGAGACTAGTCACGCTGGTCAGCAGCGTAGTCGCTCAACTCCAGTTTAGTCACGAACTCCAATCGAGTCCCTGCACGCCTAACGATCTTATACCGTAAGCTCTGATACTAGTTGTTGGAGCTCAACTGAGAGTGACAGAAATTTGAGGAGAAGTGAGCGTGAGAGTGTGATGGCTGGAGAGAGTAAGAGCAGAGTCAAATACGATTCGATAAGAGTGTACCAACAATGTGTTCGTACACAAAGAATAAAATGCATTTATACTTAGGGCACGTAAGGGTGCATTCACATGTACAATGTGCGTGTACTATACATGAGGGTTAAACCGGGCCTTTATCCCAACAAGGTGAATGAGCTATTAGAAAAAGGATTGATTTATCCCTGCTCATCTCCTTTTTGAGCTCCAATGCTTTTAGTATAGAAAAAGGATGGTTCATGGCATATGTACATTGATTATCGTGCTCTAAACAAGATCACAATAAAGAATCACTTTCTGATTCCTCGTATTGATGATGTTATGGATAGATTCCAAGGGGCAGCCATATCCAACCATATAGATTTTAAAAGTGGGTATCATCATATATGCTTAGACTAGAAAATATGCCTGAGACAACTTTCAGGACATCTTTTGGATTGTATTTCTTATTATGCCGTTTGGACTTACGAATGCTCTTGCCACTTTTAACAGATGATGGATCGCATATTTAGGCCACATAGAGGATTTGTGGATAGTTTCTTTGGTGCCATGACTGTCTATTCAAAGAATGAGGCATAGTATAGAAGGCACTTGACATTGTGTTCCATGAACTGCATGAGCATAGACTGGTTATCAATGACAAGAAAAGTGAATTATTATTGCATGAAATCCACTTTTTGGGGCATATTGTATTGGCTAATGGTATTCGTATGGACCCTACAAAGGTTGAGACAATACAATCATGGCCACCTTTGAGAAATGTACATGAGATTCGCAGCTTTGTGGGTTTATGTTCTTACTATAAGAAGTATGTACGCGAGTTTGCTGAAATTGCATCTCCATTGCATGCTTTGCAAAAGAAAGATGTGCCATTTACATGGACAGCAACGGAAATTTCAACATTTGAAAAGTTCAAGAAAAAGATGACTTCAAATCATGTGCTTGTCTTGTCCAATCTAAGAAAGTCATTTGTAGTTCAATGTGATACATGTGGTAATAACAGTGGAGTTGTTCTTATGCAGAATGGCTATGTTATAACTTATGAGAGTCGAATTCTCCACGGTGCAAAGAAGAATTTGCATGTCTATTTGCTTGTAATCCATGTGCTATCTATGTGAAAACATTGTTTTCTGAGGGGTGATTTTATAGTGCTAACAAACCATCAAACTTTGAAGTACTTTCTAACGCAAACAAAGTTGTCAGAGAAGCATATAAGATGGGCAAATTTTCTCTCTATGTTTCGCTTTCAGATTGTACATATTGATGGTACAAAGAATGTTGTAGTTGATGCACTATCACGTAAGCCACAAATTTTAGCCATCGGAATGGTTTATCACACTAAGTTGGATGCCATGAAAGAGAAACGTGTTGTTGATTCGAACTTTGCTAATGCTTATGATCAGCTTTACAATGGCCAAAGGCATGAACACTTTGTGCTAAGAGATGGATTTCTAATGATGCATGGACGATTGTGTGTCACAAAGTAGTTGAGATCCAGAGTCATCACTAAAAGTCATACTCCTCCATATGCATAACACAAAGGTGTTGATGCCACGATGAAGGTAGTGGAGCGTTTATTTTATTGGCCCTCTTTGAGACATGATGTAGAATAGTTTGTTAAGACATACATCGTATATCAAAAGGTAAAGTATCATAGGCAAAAGATCCCGAGTTTGTTGCAACCCTTGCCTATTTCCGATAGGCCTTGGGAGACGCATTGTAATGAACTTTATCTTTGCGCTTTCTAAGACACCTATGAGGAATGATTGGATATAGACTATCATTTGCAGGTTTAGTGAACAAGCCCATTGTATTTCGATGAGGAAGAAAATAAAGACTGATTGTATGGCACGATGCTTTTTGCAGCACATCTTTAAGTATCGTGGTATGCCAAAGTCAATCGTTAGTGATCGAGACCCTCGGATGACCTGTTTATTTTGGAAGGGGTTGTTTGAGAATATGGGTACCACACTGAAATTCTCGTAATCCTTCCATCCGCAAACAAATGGTCAGTTTGAGAAAGCAAATTTCATAGTGTTACATCTTTTGAGGTGCTATATTTCAAACCACAAGACACAATGAAAGCAACATTTTCCCTTGGTTAAGTTTGCTTACAACAACACAATGCATGGTTCCATGGGAAAATCTCCATTTGAGATGGTTGAGGGTGGCAAGAAGTTACTACCTATTCTCCAAACTAAGGATAAGATCTTTAAAATTGATCGTTATGTAAAAAACTTAGATGCAGCCTTTACAAAGATGAAATGTGCACTTCAAAGTTCGCAAGAAAAGCAAAAGAGAACAATTGATCCCCACAAACATGCTTTGTAGTTTACAGAGGGTGATTATGTATTGCTGTGTTTTGAAAAGACAAGGCTGAAAAAGATGAAAGGAAGAGAGAGATTATATCTGAAGTTGAGTATGAGATACTATGGGCCCTTCCAGGTGTTGGAGAAGATTAGCGAGGTGGCATATTGACTGAAATTACCTCCACATTGGCAAATACATAATGCCTTTCATGTCAGTTTGTTAAGGCTTTTTCATGGCGATGTGCCAGAGGATATGTCTGTTGAAATTCAGCCTGAGGTTAAGGAGCTCAATGAGATTTTGGTACCTAAGCAAATTTTGGCACATAGAAAAAGAAAGGCCAAAGGTAAAGTTTCCAGGAGATGTTTGGTGAATTTTCATAATTATTTACCAATGGATACCAAATGGATGAAAGAGAATAACTTGGCAAACCATCCTCAATTGTTGCAACTTTACCTAGATGCCTTTCAATTAGAACCGACTTTAGTTCAGACTCTGTCAAGTTCAGCAGAGCAATGATCCGGAGTATTGCCTGATGCTGAAGGGGAAGGTAGTACTTCCCCTCCTCCAGTTATGGATAGCTCTCATATGTGGTGAATCTCAGATGTATTCAACATGCATCCAAGGTACTGTGCTAACAGTATGTTTGCCATGACCCATGAGGTCACTACTTAGTGTACTAGTCACTGTGAGATGTATGAGCCTCACCCGAGCACTAGAAATATACTTTTGCATTAGCTTGTGATCAATTTGGTATGAATTTTACCTTGATTTTGAGACAAAATTTCTGATCAATTTCAGCTCGGGTTTTTATTAGCTTCAAAACGTTTATGGTCACCCTTGGGATCAATTTTGCATCAGTTTTTGCATTAATTACTAGTCAGTTTTGGCAATGAGTTTATTATCAATTTGGGATCACATTTGCAGCAATTTATAATCAGTTCTTCTTAGATCATCAAGTGATCAGATTATGCTCAATTTTCAATGGTTTACATGTGGTTCCATGGACAAGGCATATGTTAAGATGCCATTGACGTTTTAGCTATGGTTTATGCTTAGTTATACTATGGTATGGTTTGGTTTTGCCAGATGAGTTGAGCTCATGAGAAATAGATATGTTACATGACAATCTAGCAATGTTTTTGAGATTCTTTGTGAGTTTTATGTTATGTTATGATTGGTTGGTAATTTTCAGCATGTGTTGGGCAGATGGAATGGTTGGGCAACAATGCGCAATGTTATGTTGACTATGATGCCTTGTGGAAATTACATTCCACTGTTTTGCTTTTGATGCATCTGGCAGTGCAATGGAGAACAATTGTAAGGATTTCCAAAGGGAGGGCTATTATGAGGACATGTATTTTTGAAACCTCACTTAGCATGTGGATTAATTCTTAATCACATGGTTAAGTAAATGTTTCACATGTGGGGTGCAACTGGGGTTAGAGTAAATTTACAAGCTTGGGGCCTGAGAAAATCACGAGATGTCAAAGATAAAAGTTGATATAAGTTATGTCGCACATATACTTGGTAGTATCTGGTGCCAATTATTGGTCTAGATCATTTATGTGGCCGTAAGTGCCAGTTGGTGACACTAGAGAAGTGGCGTTTAATGGTACCTGACACCAATCTAATAGTCAAAGATAGCGCAAAGACACTCAGAAATGGAAATTGCCTAGCCAATTTAAATATTGGATAGTCATATTATTTTTTTGGACATTGAAATAATTATTAGATTAATTTTGAATATCTAAAGACTGAAAATTAATATTTAACTATGGATAGTACTGGAAAAACCATTTAGCAAGGTTGCCACTTGTCAAAAATGCCCATGCAAGACTAAAAAACGTCTTTAGAGACTGGAGAGAACCAAATTTTAGTGCATTCAGCCTACAAGAGAGAGGAATGAGATGTTACTCATCTAATCTACAGCCATTGGAGGATCTTCTGAGGCAGCCAGGGACAGGAGAAGACCAACCAACAGCAAGTGATAGCATTTACAAGCTATTGAGACAAGGCAGCAGTAGTAAATGATTGATTTTTTTCAATTCTTTGCATCTACAAGCTATTGAGACAAGGCAGCAGCAGTAAATGACTAATTTCCTTCAGTTCTTTGTCAAGAAAGTCTAAATTCTCTCTTTGCTCAACATTCTCTCTCATCTCCCGACCTTTCTATAACCTTGCTTCAAAGATTACAGCATTGAGATCACCATAGGCTGAGAAATTTCAGATTTCCTTGCTATAAACCCTAATATGCAATAGAAATTAGAATTTAGTAGCAACTTTGAGAAGAGTGCTAGAAATTAGAAGTTCCAAGACTTGGATTCACCAAGGCTGAAGCTGTTTTCAATCAAATTCAAGTGAAGGGACCAGCAAATCAATGATTTTGGGACATTTTCCATCTCCATCAAAGCAAGTGAAGCCAATTGACTGCCTGAATCAAGGAAGAAATCAAATTGAAGACTTGCTAGTTATTTTGGATAGCAAGGGGAGTTGGAATACTAAAAGGGCTTGGAAAAATCCCATTGTACATCAACTTCTTATTTAACTAAGTTAAAGAAATACTGAAAGAGGTGCCAATTTCGGGGCCAACAGGGTGTCCAATGTCCAAGATTGTAAGTTGATTTGCATTTCTCCGTTTTATAATAAATATTGCTGCTACAACTAGGTTGTAATCAGGGAATTACCACCCATCCACAGAAAAAAGGCTGGTTTCATGGTTCTATTGCCAGGATACCACTCAATCCCTTGATTTGGTGGGCCCAAGGTACCTAATCGCAAGCCAAAGCTTTATGCTAGTGTTGATTTTTACTCTTAGCTGAGAAATTACAACAATATGTTTTCATACAATGAGATGGACTCAAGCAATGGTGATGCCTCTCAATATAAACATTCACATGGAAATGAAAGAAATGCAATGCCTGACCTTGGACAACAAGGCTTAAACCATGGAGAGCAAGCTGAAAATGTTGTTGTTGGGCAAGATGCGCGGCCTTCAGGGCATAAGGAGACTAATGACTAGCAAAGTGAAGAGGAATTGGATGATCAATTCAAGAATCGAATGAGAACAACAGCAAATGTCTTTATTGAATTCGCAAAGGATCCTCAATTTACCCACTTTATGAATGCTCCGAAGAAGGACAGCAAACGCAAGAAGAATAAGACGTCTTCTACACCTTCCGCACAACAAGCTTGACCTTGGACAACCAAGGCTCAGACCATGGACAGCAAGCTAGTTTCACCTCGAGCCAAGGGTACTAATACCTATCCACCTCCTTCACCCAAGGATAGACAAGCTTAACATTGTGCTTGCCATTGAACTTCCGAATGGTCGAATTCTTCAACATCATTGCATGTTTCTTCTTGCCGAGAGATGCAAAGACCATCTGAAGGGAAATGAATAGTCGTAGAAGACGTATGGGCACATCAAGGTGGCACCCCATGAAAAAAGATTGAAAGTAGCTAAAACATGAGCAAAGGTTGGCAAACGCTCTTGCTCAACCCATTCCAATCCTCCATGAAAACTCACAATGGTGACAGTCAAGTAGTGTCTGTTGGAGAAGCTCACATGTGTGACCAACAAGCTATCGTGAATGGAACTCCACGGAGGTGAGGGAGAGAGAGAGGAAGAGGGGGGGGGAGAGAGAGAGAGAGAGAGAGAACTTGCAAGTATACACAAGCTGAAAGATAGATTGATAGTGATAGATGGAAAAGAAAAAACGGAAGGTCTTATCAAGGAGGCACTGTCTAATCCTGTACAATGATTCTAGAAAAGGAGATACATAAATGAGAGAGGTGCAACATGAGGATGGTCATGACGGTCTATTGACAAGCTCAAGGACCCGATGTAAGACATGGTTTAGAGGTGTATGCGCATGGCTCAAAGGCTAATCAAAAGCCAATGTGACTCGAAGGCACTAGACACATGACCATAGACCAAACACACGAAAAAAGCTTTCGAGATCAACTCAAAGGTCATGCGGTAAGTGGTTACAATCCCCCCAAAAAATATAGCTCCTAATAGAATCTCCTGCTCCTGCTGAGTAGACAGCATTATTGGTGGTGTGTGCACGCGTCACACTGTTGGCATCAAGGGCGGCATCACTAGAGTTGAGGCAGGCATGTACAGATGCAACCATCTTCCCTTTCAACAATGAAGGAGCTGTAGCAATGGCACATGCAAGCATATGGAGATGGCGATAGCAGCACAATCCAATCCTACGTGGCTCTGATACTAGGTGACCCACATGCTATGGTGAATGGAACTCCATGGAGAGGGACACGCTCTGATAGCCCAAGTATGAACTTTCACTTTAAATCCACAAAGTCACCTAACCATCCTCTTTGTCACAACCCTTTACTCTATCTCAATCTGCCTAGAATAGTCTTCTTCATGATTAAGCCACAAATGTGCCACCTCACCTCAATCACATAAACACTCTAGCTCACAAGTACTGTTAAAGTAACTACATTAAGGTCAATAAAGCTGTTTTTCTTGCCATCAGATGTTACAAAGCCATCCCAAAGTTGATGTCCTTGTAGTATAAGCTTGAGCTCTTAACAACGAGGTGGTGGTTTCAAGCCTTTTTGGGAGCACAATTAGTTGGACACACTATGTTCACATGCTGTGATCAAGTAAATCTACGCTCTCTTGCCACTAGAACACTTAATTCTCCTCCTCCTCAATCGGTTCACCAAGGAGGACAATCCCAATGCAATCAAGCTCCATTGTTTCATTCGATTTATAACCTCTCCTATCCACGAATAGAGCAATCTGAGCATGGATCTTACCTTGCTCACATCATAGTCACATGAAAGTCGGTTTCATGGCTTACAAATTTGGGGAACACAATGTTCTTGTTGCCATTCCTGTTCTACAAACATGCATAGTGAGATGAAGCTCTCTTAAGGTGTATGGGGATGAAATTCTAAACTTAAATCGTCCTTAATCATACGAGAGTGTTGTGCAATGCTATATTGAAATAGTTTTATGTTTTGGGCCTTGTATCCTCTTATGCTGCAAGTTTGTCAATATATCACAGGGGCATGGCATTCCAAATATTTTGGATCCTCATTCCAAAAAGGAGTCTCATTCCGTGTGACCATGGCTCACATGCCTAGTTTTTGAAGGGGAGGACCCCCCTTGCAAAAATTCAGGTCTGTCTTTATTTAAAACATTCTACTTAAAAGTATCAATGATGCAATGGAGTATGCTAAGTACATGCAAGGTGAACAGCTTCTTTTGGACATCAATACGGAGAAATCACACTATATAGTGCAGTGGATTATTTGATATAAGTCACAAAGACCTTAGAATTTGGACAAGGCTTGCAATGCTCTAAGTCTCAAGGGCAATAGCACACCTCTCCCACCCATGCATAGATGTCAAAGATTTATGCACACTAAAAGAATTACAGAATTACTACATGAAACAAAGGAGTAGCAGGGATTTGACCAATGTGAAAGGGTACTACAGGTGTGACAGAACAAACAGAACTGTTAAGAGTCAATGTTAGGAATCCTCCAAAGTTTTCAACATGCTTCCAACCAAGGCACATCAAAATAGCAGTTCAACAACATCTCACAACTTGAGCTCAAGGCTAGATGATGCACCTCTTTCTTCAGACTACTCAATCAGAAAGAAAGTAACATGCCATTTGATATTCAATAGCTATGGCTTTCAAGTTAAGGTGAAGGATATTTCAAAAACTTGATGCAGCTTACAAGCTTCAAACAAAGCTAGGGACTTTGATTGTATACCACAGGCAGAGTAAACAGCTTAGCCAAACTCAAAGTAATTTGTAACCTTGGCTTTAAAACCCTTTCTCTATACTTAGAAAACCTATCCTTATTTATGAAAAAGAAGAAAGGTTGAATCCATTACAAACCACACCGAAGTACAAGTTGTGAAAAGCAGAAAAATACAATGAAATACAGAGTCTCACAGAGTTTGTAAAAATGAGGAGCATGTCATAAAGAGAAGAAAAGTAGAATTTGTAAAGGCAAACCAAAAAAAGGTTGCCAATACTGACAGGTCTAAGAAGTGCATGAATAAGCCTCTTCTGCCTCAAAGACCTCTCTCTAGCCACTCAAACAACATGACAGACATGATTGAATTTAAAGTAACATCATACCTGGTAAACTAGTGGCACTTTAGGTACCAGAAATACAGCGAGCATTTTCTTACTTTGATCTCGCATTTGTTTGTACTTGCTTTTCATCAGAAGAACTGCAATAAGAGTTTTTCCAGCTCCTGTCTCCAAAAATGCAATGGTGTTCTTTACTTTGGCTTGCTCAAGTACTTCCAGCTGATACTTTCGAGCCTGTTCTTCTGCAAGTTTCCCCTTTCTTTGATCCAATGTACTCTCTAAGTCGTTGACTGAACCATGCTCCTTTTCCCTTTCTTTCTTGCGCTTTTCTCTTTCAGATCTTTCCAGCTCAAAATCTCGAAATCCACGTCGATAGACTATTCTTCCACTTCTGTCCCTTTGCACATACATTTTCTCTTGATCCCTTTCCCAGCAGTTTTCCCTTTCACGCTTTCTGTCACTTCTTGTCCTGTCTACTAAAATATTGAATCTTCTTGCAGAGGAGGTTCTACTTCTCCCCT
Source organism: Lygodium microphyllum (assembly GCF_053477565.2). Lineage (NCBI taxonomy): Eukaryota > Viridiplantae > Streptophyta > Polypodiopsida > Schizaeales > Lygodiaceae > Lygodium > Lygodium microphyllum. The sequence continues at coordinate 47,828,480 of NC_141142.1, forward strand.
CCAGATCATTCGCCCGTAACCTTTTTGATCTCTCATGAACCTCACCAGGTGATCTTGACCGTTCCCTTCTACGAGAAGTGCCATTCTGCCTGACTGAATTAGATTTCCTTTCCTGCCTCTCTAAGCAACGATCTTTTTGCGACCCTCCATTTTCCTGTGCTTTTTCATCATTCTGATATCTTTCAGAAGGCATCCTTCCCCTGCTTGTTTCTTTATCCCTCCACAAACCGCCCCCTGTTGCTTCATGTCTCTCCCTGTCCCTATCTATATCCCTGTCCCGGTTCCAGTCCCATTCCCTGTCCCTGTCCTTTTCCCCATCCCTGTTCCTGTCCCTGTCCCAACTCCTGTCCCTGCGATCCCTGTCCCTGTCCATCTCCCTGTCCCTATCCCTGACCCTGTCCCTGTCCCTGTCCCTGTCCCTGTCCCTGTCCCTGTCGTTGTAACTGTCCCTGTCCCTGTCCCAGCAGTCTTTATAGCCTATCTTAACAACTTCCATCTCTGTTGAATCAAAAACCTCTCCACATCCTTTCGATGGACCGGTTCTATTACTAATCTCTGTTACTTGCAACCCTGATTGTGATCCATTTGCTTCCATCCCATACTCTGGCTGCTCGTTCAGCAATTCTTCTCTAGACATGCACTTCATACCATTTTCCACATGCAGTTCAGCAATTCTTCTCTAGACATGCAGTTCATACCACTTTCCACATGACCTCATGGCTTATCCAATTACAAGGCATTGTATAAATGTGGCCCATTTCACTTTCTGCATTGAATACCAAATACATTCCTGTGAATAAAGAAACTAATAGCTTTTCTTTTTTTTAAATGAAGAAGCTTAAATCAAATGAAAGTATTTACATCAGGCCTTCCGACCAGCCATTAAAAACCATGAAAATCCCAGCAATTGCAAGTCAAGCCAAAAGGCTACCAAAACATAGCACACAAATATCTTGTAGGCAGCACTTGAAGTAGAGAGAACAATATCGGGCCAAGGAGCAGCCACATCGAGGAGGACAATGTCCACCAAAACCATTGAAGAGATCTGCGATAACAACCACCCTTGAACATGGGCCACATGACCACAAATACCTAAGGCCAAATCAAAAATGAAGACATTGCAAGTGCGCCAAATGTGCCAAGGGATGATCTCACTACAAAGTGGACAACGAACGCATCTTGCCCAAGACCAAAGAACAGGCAAGCGTCCATTAGCGAGTCACAGAGGTGACAAGTCCACACACAGGAAACAAAGCTCCAAATTTGTCTTGCTACAAGGCAAGAGATGAATAGATGAATCGGCATCTCATCACATGTGCAAAAGATACCTTGACCCCATGACATCTTGTGAGCACAGCACATAGCACATCCCCAATAGTGAAAACCCCCGATAAGCAACCTCCATATAAAAACTTTTCCTTGATAAGGAATCTTGGACTTCCACGCTGTTGAGAAACCCTTCACCCGCAGTTTGTGTTTTTGCATTGTGCATTTAGGGTTTGCAGCCCCAAAAATGGAAGCCCCCCTAAACTGACTGTGCCGATTTATAGGCCACTCTCTCATTCATTCCTTACAACTGATCCTTCAGTCCGTCACTCCCACTCTCTCTTCATCAACCTTCTGACACTCTCTCTCTTCCATCATCTCTCCTCTCCTACCACCATCTCCACACTCTCCTGGCCCCAGCCTTCATCTCCAGTTGGCTGCGTTTATGGTGGCAGTGTGCTCCTCTTCAACTGGTGTCTATCCTCCATTGTTGGCGACAGCGTCTTTTGTGCTCCTACACCTTGCGTTTGGAGTCCACACTCTCTTGGCGTTAGTTTCCACCCTATCTGGCGTCATCCTGCACCCTTCTAGTGGCTCCACCCTCTTGTGTTTGGCTGCCAAGAAGGTTCCTCACCATCTGGCATCTCTCTCCAGCAAGTGTCACCTTCGTCAGAGATAGTTGCGCCTTGCATTTGGTTCCTGGCTGCTTCCCACCCTTCTAACGTCACTCCACAACTAGCATTTCACTCCAAAAGTTGTCTTCATCTGCGTTTTCAGCATCTAGCTCATCCTCACCACCTGGCAACACTCCCAACAGCTAGCATCACCTCATCAAGCTTGCGTTTGCACACGGAGGCTTCATGGGCTATCTCCCTACTCGTAGGTACCGCTCTTCATCCCTGCGTTTGCAGATTCAAAGGCTCCTTACCCTTCGACGGCAGTCTCCCTGCTCCAGGCAACACCTCCTCATCCTAAATTTGCAGACTTAGAGGCTTCTTCAACAGTCTTCCTGCACATTCACTTCATCGATCATCTTTCATCATCTTCTGTGTTACTTTTCTCTCTCAGTGTTTGTCGTACACACTCTTGTGTTTTCCCTCGCAAACCCTACTGTCTCTCTAATCACTTAGTCATTTTGACATGGTATCAAAGCTGGAGGTACTCAGAGAGCCACAAATATCTTCCTCATCAAAGGAGACAAAGACCGGTGGCAGGTTTAGCATCAACATTTGATTTCTCTATCATTTCTGCTACACATTAGGAGATATCCTTTTTCTCTCTCCCACCCTCCCTTCTCCAGTTTGCTACCCCGATACCATGGCATCCCCACCCATAGATTGCCCTTCTATTGGGTGCTACTACTATGGTATGAATGGTCATCCCACCAAAGACTGTCAACTTCGACCTTTGCTCCCCACCCCCCACCCCCCGGAGTATATGTCTCCCACTTAACACTTCTTGTGCCACCTCTCCTTTCTGGGCCACAGAGATCATTCTACATTGGCTATCAGAGTATTATGCTCAAGGCAGTAAGTCGCAACTAACGCGCACTAAGTCCTTTCAAGCACATAGAGGCTCTAAGACCTTGTGAGGTGATGAGCCCTCCTAGAGACCAACCCACTGCGCAGAGGTTTTCCCACCTACTTCCAGATACAGTGGCTTCCACGGCCCACATCTCCTCCATAGTCCACTATCCTGAGAGCCAACGACTATTCCCCACCCTTGGCTCATCCTAAGCCTCCTTCCCCACCCTCTTCCACTCGGGTTTGAGAGGCCCCTTCTGGGTGCTTTTCGGCTTCTTCTTCCGAGCCCCAGATACCTTCTTCGGCACGACCAGCAGCACTTCCTTCATCATCAGATGCTTCGCAATCCGCGAGCCATGAGTGGTTGGATACCCTTTCTCTCTCAGACTAGGATTCAAAGGGGGATTTTCTTACTTCACCCTCAGAGGGGGCTTCCAGTTCTTCTTTGGCTTCAGAGGGGGCTCCCACTTCTACTCCTTCCAATTCAAAGAGGGACCCTATGTGCCATGAAGTTCTTCTCACACCACCACCTTTCACTTTTGAGGAGTGGCTCTCCTTTGAGCAATCGTTTCCTCTACTCATGCCCAAGATCTAGAAGATCTACCTAGATCGGGGCCCTTGGGTCTTCAGCAATGACTTGGTGACTAGGCCTTCATAGTCTTTCCAACATGGAATCACGGAGCTAGTGGCTTCTCTCTGTTTCGGGTTCTTCATCTCATCTAGTCCCCTGACTATCTTAAAATGTCTCCTTTCAAGTAGTATTCTCAGATTACAAAGTGGATCTTCTTCGTCCCTTGGTCAGCATGGCGCCACCTCCCGAGATCGAGTATGGGCATATCCTTATGGTTCTCAACACCACACAAAGTCCGACCTTCCTACTATGCATTGCATATTTTCATCATCTTTTTACTAGGGCACTTGGACAAGTGAACAATTTCCCCACGAGGGACACTGTCCAAGTGGCACCTACTGCATGAGCATTCTTCAGCATGTAGCATTCCATCTCCATCTCACTCTTCTCTTGTTCCCCTTTTTGGGGCTAAGAGGGGATGTTGAGAAACCCTTCACCTGCAATTTGTGTTTTTGTGTTTTGCGTTTAGGGTTTGTGTTTAGGGTTCGCAGCCCCAAAAAGGGGCGCCACCATAGACTAATTGTGCCTATTTATAGGCCACTCTCTCATTCATTCCTTACGGTTGATCCTTCAATCCGTCACTCCCACTCTCTCTTCGTCAATCTTCTGACACTCTCTCTCTTCCATCATCTCTCTCTCTCCTCTCCTACCACCATCTCCACACTCTCCTGGCCCCAGCCTTCATCTCCACCTTGCTGCATTTATGGTGGCAGTGTGCTCCTCTTCAGCTGGTGTCCATCCTCCATTGTTGGCGACGACCTCTTCTATACTCCTACACCTTGCGTTTGGAGTCCACACTTTTTTGGCGTCAATTTCCACCCTATCTGGTGTCATCCTCCACCCTTCTGGCAGCTCCACCTTCTTGCGTTTGGCTGCTAGGAAGGTTCCTCACCAACTGGCATCTCTCTCCAGCAAGCATCACCTTCATCAGAGGCAGTTGCACCTTGTGTTAGGTTCCTAGCTGCTTCCACCCTTCTAACGTCACTCCACAGCTGGCGTTTCACTCCCAGAGACTGTCTTCATCTGTGTTTTCAGCATCTAGCTCATCCTCACCACCTAGCGTCACTCCCAACAGCTGGCATCACCTCATCACACTTGCGTTTGTAGACGGAGGCTTCATGGGCTGTCTCCCGGCTCGTAGATACCACTCTTCATCCCTATGTTTGCAAATTCAGAGGCTCCTCACCCTTCAACGGTAGTCTCCTACTCCAAGCGACACCTCCTCATCCTGCATTTGCAAAATCAAAGGCATCTTCGGTAGTCTTCCTACACTTCAGGGCTTCCTTTGTGCTATGGCACCCTTGTATCACATTTCACTTCATCAACATCATTCATCTTTCATCATCTTCTGTGTTACTTTTCTCTCTTAGTGTTTACCGTACACACTCTATGTTTTCCCTTGCAAACCCTGTTGTCTCTCTGGTCACTTAGTCATTTTGACACACGCCTAGAAAAATCTATCCCACCATTTTCCTATGGAATGATGAACATGCCATACTTTATTGGCTTTCTCAATAACCCATCTCTTGTCCTCTACCATCTTATGATACATCTAATAAGCTGATCTTTTTAAAAATCATCAAATTTCATAAACATCCAATCCTGCCAATGTGAAGAAGGTTAAAAAGCAAGCAATGGAGTATACTACTCAAGTTGCTCTTGTAAGCATGACCAAATCTAGCTATAGCCTCAAGGCAATCGAAAGTACTAGTGAATACAACGAAAAGAATAAAGACAATGTTGCCCAAGAATGACAGAATCTTGTACTATCTACAATCCCAATCAAGCCATCTAATTAAATCCCTCTCGCTATCAAGCTAATCCAATAGCTTGAAAGTCGCCAGCACTTCTTCTTGTGATGAAAGCATCCTTCCCATAATCTACGAACGAGCTGATATCCGTTGCTGACTCACTGAGAACCACACACGAGACACAAAACTCCAAATCTATTGAGCAATAAGGCAAGAGACGAAGAGATAAAGCAATGTCTCATCGCATGTAGTGCAAAATACACAATGACCACAAGAGATCTTGCGAGCATGCAACACAATCCCTGTTAGAAGACCCCCAATAAGCAACTCCATATGAAAACTTCAGCCTAATAAGGAATCTTCGACTTCCAAAGTTAGGAGAAATCTTTCCTATCACTTCTTTTTGCTATCTCAAATATGCCATATTTTATTGGCCTTTCAGTGACCCATCTCTTGATGTCAAGATACAAGGGTTGTAAATTAGGCAATGGAGAGTACCTCAGAAGCTGCTCCTGTAAGCAACGACCAAATGTCATGATAGCCACGAGACATCCGAAAGTACTAGCAAATGCACTAGAAAAAGAATAAAGACGAGGCTACCCAGAAATGACACCATCATGGACTATCTACAACCCTAAGCAAGCCATCTGATTAAACTTATCTCACTACAAGTCTTTATCAATCCAATCCAACAACCTAGCGGTAGCCAGTACTTCTCCTTGCAACGAATTCTCCTCCTTACGAAGATCAGGAGAGCGACAAACTACAAAAGTAAAATCTCTTGCTAGGATGCAATCAAATTTTTTTTTTAAAAAGACAAGTAGACCTTGATAGGCCTCGTGAAATTCAGAACATGCCACCAAGAAACTTGAATAATTGCGCGAGCATACGAGGTACTGATCTTTTCAATGAAAAATTTTAAAATATCTCTCCAAGGATGACTCTGCACACATAAAGCCTGCAAAAGTGCCAATCTCAAAGCAACCATATGGAAATTAACATCTAATAAAGCTGCTCCCCCCATCCTTTTAGGAGTAGTCACATGTTGCCAAGAAATCACACCTAGCCCAAACGATTCCCTTTCCTTTTCCACAACATGCAACAGATAGGTTGAGCCAATTACAAAAGAGACCTCTTAGTCCAAGGAAGTAAGGGCACAAAAAATGAGACTATACTGATCATGATGCATTGAGCAACTTTAAGTCTCACATGAAGAGGCCAACCTTCAGATTTCCAATATATAAACCGATCATGTATACGCGATGACATCCAATCAAGTAAGGCGCAAGGAGCTACATCCACACCACTAAGATGATCCAAGTGTCGAGTAATATCTCCTTCAAAAATCACAGCTCCTTGCCAACCTAAAGTTTGCAAATCACTCTTCGTACAAGAAATCTATGTAGATTTTTTAGCATTGATATGAAGCCCAAAAGCTAAAGCAAAGAGATTCCACGTAACCAGTGCTTGATTCACATTAGTCCAACCAGCCTTGAGAAACATAAAGAAATCATAAGCCAGAGATTGACCCAAAAGTTGGACACCACTGGAAAGAGACAAACCGACAATCTTGCCTTGATCAACCAACTTATCTAACAAAGAGAGTATTGGGTGAGTGACTAAGGCAAATAGCAAAGGACTAAGAGGAAAGCCTTGCTGAAGAAAACAAGACAAGGCAATTTCATCAGTGATCCCCCCATTAAGTACAATACGTGCCACAGCATCCTAACCAATGGTATCAACAAGAGAAGTCATGAGAGAAACAAGCCCATGGCCTCTCTCTCTCTCTCTCTCTCTCTCTCTCTCTCTCTCTCTCTCTCATAATAGGTAATTGTATTAATTACGAAAAAAGTACAAGATTACATGATTACAAGATGCAGAATGGCTCTAGGCCATCATGCACAACCTCCCCTTACAAAGATCAAATAACTAAAAGAGTACCAACATCATGGCAAAGCAACAACAAAGATTGAAGAGACCAAGTCCCCCCTAGAAAAGAGATCAGTGTGCTGAATAAGGTCAAGCTGCCAATGTAGAAGACCTTTCAACTCGAGGTGAGCTTCCACCCCAAATGCAGAATCAAAAACAAAAGCATTCCAAGTTGTCCAATTGTGCTAGCAACCCCAAAAATGGAGGAGCGAAAACAGAATCTTCATGTGTGATTGTGCCGGAGAGAGGTATTTGGGCTAAACAAAGACCCAATGAAAGGGGCATAGCGATGGCCAACCACATCCCGCCAAATAGCAGATAACAGGGACAACTTTCCGTGTCAAAGGGTACGAAAGAAAACGATGGCGAGAAGTTTCTGTAATGGTGAGACAAAAAAAACAAACACCATTTGAGATTAGTGTTTTGCAAGCACCGCGGCAAGAGACAGCTCACCAACCATGACTCTTCAAAGGAAGACTTTACTTTTGTACAATGTCATATTAAACCAACCCTCCATAATAGTCATTTTCCACCAATGCCGAGATTTGTGCACAACTCAAACAATATGGCTCCAATGACCAGCCAATGGTAGTTCTTAATGATAAGATGGTATATTTGATTAGCTAAAGCCTTTTCGAGCTGGAATCGACCTACAAGGTCCAATCCTGCCAAGGACAATCAAGAATGAGAGCAAGGAGGATTCTCTAGGATGGAGTGTCGTTGAAAGGTGGTCTTACAAGTCCCTGTAACCTCAAGGAATGAGAAAAAGCCTCCTAGCAGTGCAAAAAAAGGCACCAACCCTCGGCGAGTCACTAATGTCATCATAAACCGAAGATAATTCTAGTTGTGCCATGCAATTAAATTTAGGGCAAGCCTCTTGCTTCCCATCCCACAAAATCAGCTTTGACACTACCAATAATTCCATCTAAAAAGAATTAGCAGCCAAACGATCCTCCGGGTGCCACTCCGACTTTTGCGCTCTCTCTCTCTCTCTCTCTCTCTCTCTCTCTCTCTCTCTCTCTCTCTCTCCAACTTCATGAGATTGTATCAGCTAGATATCCCTATTTGTTAGCTAGAGCTCTCATTACTTATAGTTTTTAGTTGTTTTGTGCTGTTCATTACATTTCCATTTACTGTTCTTTCCAGATAGTTGTACCATCATGCAAATGATTGTAACTAAAGTGTCATAGGTCATTTTGACATTTTGCAACCGTTAATATATCATATCATTTCTCTATGCATACACACATGCGTGTATTGGTTGACTTGTAGAATAGCAAATGTACAAGGGGCTGTCCAGCCAGCAAACAAAGGCCATATACACAACTTAAAAAACAAACTAATATGTCACGTGCTAACTACCAAAAAAACAAAAAATGTACTAAAGCTTAATCTAATATGACAATGGATACTTCTAGCACAATCAAATTTCAGAAATAAGAGCATTTCTTCTCTAATATGCCAAAGATCAGTTATCACGTGAAATGAAACAAACTAGGATGTTCCAGCTACACCTTGGCACTTCATTGCATTTTCGCAAACATGCAGCTGATTATAGGCTGGTGTTTGTCTACCCATGGGAAAATATCCTCAAACCTGCCTAGCTATTAGACACAGTATGAAAAGATAAGGGGAAGTCACGTCACATATACAAAAACATACCTGCCATGGGCAATCTTATGTGCCACATCATATCAACTTTGAATTGCCTAGCAACCACAGCATCTTGGGCTATCCTCACAGGCAACCTTGCCATCCAATTAAATTTATTACACAACTTCTTTTCTAACCAATCAAACGAACCTAGAAGTAAACCTCAGCTTGGATAGAGAGGCTTGAGACAGCAACTCCATGTGTGCACCAGTGATCACGAATGAGCTAGGGCAGTCACCAACAGAAAATGCACCCTAGTATGTTAAAACGCAGGTGAGACAGGTCAGAATGATGACCAGCAAGCAGGTGACAGCTTATGGTGAAGGCAATGGGCTGGTCAGCATCAAAACACAGTCCTCTTGCTGTTGGCAATGTCCTCCACCAGGGCATCAGCTAGGTAATGATGGTGACAGCTGATGTGCAAGGTTGCCATGGGCTGAAGGTTGAATGATGAATAATTAGGGGCCCCAAGTGTTTCCCACCACTTCACCCCTTGGTGCACCCTTGCCACATCCTTTGCAACAAGGCATGCATATCCACATGCCTCATTCTTATACATGTCCAACTCATCACATAAAACACCTTGCTTTGCAAGATCATGAAGAGAGTACCTCTCAATCACATTCACCCAGCCTTCATGCACTTCACTATCACCACCTGGATTCTTTGCTCTCCATATTGGATGCAAAACATAACCAGCTGCATGTAAAGGATCTTTAGAATAGGTGCACGTATCTTCAAAATAGGCTTTGGATCCTCCCAAAAAATGACATCCAAAATGATACTAGCCACTTGCATTGCTTCATCACTGTGGCATTGTCTCTTCTTGGTCCAATCTTCACTCACAACCATTGTGTCACAAGCCATTATAGCCCCTTTTATCTAGTAAGTTTGCCAACATAATGAACATGTAAGCAAGCCTACTTGATTGGCTTTACTAGCTCCTTTTTGTTGAATTTGCGATACAATGCTAAAATTGTATGCTAGTGAGTTATGAATGTGACAATCTTTGTAGCATTAGGCAATATAGGGGCAATCCAAGACAATTGGCCGATATCCTCAAATAGGATATCCAAGTAATGATAAGTGCACCTGGTAAAGAAAATGTTAGGCCATTGTAACTCTATTAATTCTCCAATTCACACACAATTTGTTGTATTAATCATATACTCTAGGACCACATTTTGCAGATCCAAGATTGCATCTTTCAATATCTCAATAGATATACTCTTCAAACTTGTGTCCTACTGCCTTCATGAACATCGAACCATGTATGGAAGACACCATAACATCAACAATGGGTCTATGATGAGAGTCAAACCATCCAGGCATGTCTCCTTTACATGTGCAAGTGGCTACTAGCATTTATCCATACCATAACCTTTTAGCCCAAGAAAATGAGCTCTTATGCGAGATGGGCCTTCATCCCAAGTGTACCAACACCACTTGCATGTAAATTGCCCTCTTCCACATTGCTTCACAATTGTTACAAATTCCCATTCCCCATTTTTCTTTCTTCCCATTTGTATCGACCTGAAGCAAAAGAATGGGGATGAAGCTTCATTAGATGAAGACATTACAACTAATTTAGCTTGCTGAAATGTCAATTCCAGCTGTAAAATCAGAAATCCCAAAAAATTTTAAGCTGACACTGAAGGGGAAAAGAGTGTTGCTCAAGAATTTGAGAGTTTAGTGGCTGTTAATGTTAGAAATTTCTGAAAATTTCAGAAATTTCAGACTTCTAGTCAGAGATTTCAAAGATTCTTAATCTAGCACTGAAGGGAAAAAGAGTGTTTCTAACAACTTGAGAGTTAAATGGCTGTTAATGTCTGAAATGTCTAAAAATTTCCGGATTTTCAGACTTCAGTCAAGAAATTTGCAACAATAATCAGCCACTCAGACTTGAGAGCCGAGGTGTGGTCGAGGGGGGGGATATGATGGTGTGTGTGGAGAGAGAGAGAGAGAGAAATGTGCTTTGTTCTTTGCTTTGGCCACTCATCCCATTTTGACGATGTTGCCTAGCTTGGAGGCTAATGGCAAGATGGTCTGCCTCTCTCTTTCTTCACAAGAATAGTTGGTTTGGCTGATAGCACCTTCATGTGTGTCAAAGCTGACCATGATAATATACGAAGAGCAATGGATACATGGGACATGTTTGCCCTTACTTCATGGCTTCGTATTAATGCATCTAAATCGGCCCTTACTAGTTGCACTAAAAATTATCTTCACGCCTTGGGCTAGCAAGGTGAGGTCCTACTTAAAGGCATTGTTTGCAAGCATTCACACTATCCTTTGGGGGTGCATATCTCACCTAAAATGCCCTAATGGACTGGATCCTCAAGCACTATGGAAAAGTTTGTATATTGGAATTCCAAGCTTGGCCTTTCCATGAAAGATTGAAAAAAGCTCAAATAAGTACCAATGGTTTCATATTACCTACCCCTAGCTTCCTTGGTCAAAGTCTTACCTACAGGAAATCACTCAACCCATCTAGCTTTTGCTTTGGAAGAAGGATTCTACATGGATGGGCATATCTTGGATCTCCTAGCACCATGTTTGCACTCCCAAAAGAATGGGGGGTGAGCCCATTCTTGATTTGGAGACATGTCATTGTTCTAGGATTTGTGTGAGGGTCGGCAGCCCTACTCTTTGATTGCCAGGTTTTTCTTAAGGCTCAAGGTATCAAGCATGGAAACACGAATATTTGTGCTTTATGGTCGCATATGGTTAATGCTAAACAACCCTTTCATCTTAAACTTCCATGCTTTTGAAACATTTGGTCCATTCTTAGAAATTGGTCCTTGCTAAATCTTCTTGGTACCCCACCTCCAAATCGGGAGCCGGCAAACTCCTTCTCACATGGCAAGGGAAACAAGAACAAAGGCTGATGATAAATAGAATGGCATGCATGCCTAGACTTGGTCACAGTTGTTGATGCTCTTCTACCTACAAGCATGACTATCGTGTCTTTCAGATTAGTTTGACGCTACTTTTGTATTTCTAGAGGCTATCATCATTTATGGGACTCAATTTCAACCTCCTTACATGCCATGCATTCTTTCCCCCCCTTTGGACCATGATACCCCTTGGCCAGATTGGATGATTAACGGTTGGCTGCATTTGGGTCGTGCTTCAGTCAATCAAATATCCCACTTGCTATACACGATAAGGATCGGCTTGCCCAAAAGTACAACATCACCTAGGGTCTCCAAAAAGGTCAAACATGGTGAAAATCTATGGTGATGACAGACTAGCTCAACAAAACACCTTGAAAATACAAGGCCTTCATCTACCAAATGTTAACTAGTGCTCTTCCTCTTTGCTCTACACTCCACAAGCATCGGAGTTCCAATAGCCAGTGTTTCTTTTGGGAGACGTGTGTGGAAACCTCTCGCCATTGGTTCCTTTCTTTTCCCATGGCGAGGAAGGTCTAGTCACTACTATCACCCAATTGGCCACGAGTGATCAAGCTACCAATGCTTCCAAAAAACTAGGTCTTTGGACATCCCAAGTTCATGGATCCTATACAAGCTAATATGAAAATGCTCTTTCACTTTCTACGCTTCTAAGGTTGTTGGCACATATGGACTATAAGGAATGCATCCATTTTCAATTCTTCTTCAATAGTGCAAAGTTATATAGAGGTCTCTTCATTGGCAGCTCAACATGATTGAGTCAACGGATATTCTCCCTTGACAAGATTTGCTTTCTTGGCACACGCTGCAGTTTCTAGACAGAAACAACGTGTGTAAAAGATAAGAGAGAGGGGAAAAACAATAAGAAAAGCTTACTCTTCAACTTTGGGGCAATCAATATCAAGGCTGAAGGTTGAATCGACCTATTGCAGATTCCATGAGCAAAATTTCCATGTATTGGGAGAGGGAAAAGATATGCAACAGCAAGGAGATACTTTCCTAGGTAAAATCGTCAAGTATATATTTTGCTAGGCAACAGCCTTATTGGCAAATCATAGTGTTTTCTACTTTTTCCAACCCGTCTTTTCATCCCCCCCCAAATTATGTCAAGTATGAAACACGATTTGATACTCCTATTTCATAAGTTTTTCAAACATCTAATTGACCAATTAGACACATCTAATAAAAGCTATGTCTCGCAGTATTGATTCCTCCTTCAGATGAAACAACCCACATGTACAAACTACCACTTAAGTAGTGAAAGATACGCTTCACTACCTTCCAATGCTTAGTGCCTAGGGTATACTATGCATAAACTTGCTCATCTATGAGACTACAAACCAAATGTCAAAACTCGTAATGCATAGAGGCTCAATTTCAAACCTATCTCCATACTAGTAGCAATAGGCTTGCAATCTTGAAGTCCAAATCTCTGCAATAATGCCTCAATATACTTTGTTTGACACAAAGTATACCTCCATCACACTGCATAAACTAAATGCCTAAATAATGATGCAATAGGCTCAAATCGGACATGTCAAAAGTTAAATACAACTCAACATAAACCACAATGATCAAAGGCACATCACCCTCATGTCTAAAATATAACGTGCTTTCAATGGGACTATTCTAAAAACCATGTGCAATCAAGTATACAAGTATCTTCTTATACCAAGCCTGAGGTGCTTGCTTCAAATCATACGAACCCTTTTTCAATCTACATGTTTTGTTTTCTTGTCCTTTGTGCACAAAACCACAAGGCTAAAAAACATACACTTCATCATGTAGATCGCTATTTAGAAATGTAGTCTTGATGTCCAATTGATGTAGATTCCCACAACTACAAGCTACTAATGCACAAATGCTATGAATAGCTGTCATATAGTAAGTGGGAGCAAAGGTCTCATCAAAATCAATGCCCTTCTCTGGAGCATAACCCTTTGCCACAAGTCTAACTTTGTCACAATCAACACTATTATCTAGCTTGCGCTTTAACTTGTCAATCCACTTGGTACCAATGGCCTTCTTACCAAGAGATAAATGACATAAGAACCAAGCATCATTTTTGACACTTGCATCATACTCAGATTGCACAGCAACCATCCAATTTTTTGAATTTTCTACCTCTTTCTTCTTAGCCTCTTTTGCAACCAATTTGAAACAATCTTAATGATATGATCTTTTTTATTTGAGCAACATTTGTTGATGTTTGCTTATTAACAAAAAAATATATTTTTCTTTACTTTTCTAACTAGCCACAAAACCTTGGTCTACAAAACACCTAATGAACCTATTTTGCCTAGATTGTTCTTCTTCCAACAAAACAAAAACCAACTCATCAAATGACAAAGCATTCAGATTTTCTTTCATCATTAAGCGAAGAGTAGATGCAAAACTCTTATAAGAATAAGGAAGACCATTGAAAACAACATGTACAAGTAAACTATCTAGCAAAGTCTCATAGGTAAGCAACAAGGGCCTCATTTCTTCCTTAATACAAGCATGCAAGAATATTCCAAGCATCCTTAGTTGTCTTACATGAGCAAATATGTGAAATCACGATACGTTTAACAAACACGAGGACATCGTTCAATTCCATGTACAATGTTCCAAATCCCATTTGTAACCAATACATGGCACATCATATAAGCCCACAATGGATAGTTGGTTCCATCAAACTTATCCTCAATAGCCGATATAAGAAATATATCATTGTTTCCACCCATGGCCATTGACTATACTTGAGCAAAAGTTGCCTGCATAGAAAAAAATATGCCAAAAACCAACTCATGTTATGTAGCACAACATAAATATGACTACAAGGGCTCTTATCTACAGAATTGACTGACATTAAAAATTCTACACAAAAGGATGAAATAGCCTATACAGTATTGGCACTAGTGCAAATGGAGGTTAAAATGAACTCAAATCAAAAACCTAACGATGCATAGCTCTTACAAGATTATCCACAATGTTTGTCAATCTGCAAACCCTCATCATATTTTATTCCAATCAAGGGAAATCAAGCAGAGAGGATTGAGAACTCTACCTAAAAGGTCGCAACTCGCTCTGATACCAATTGTTGGATTCAAGGTTGCAAGAATACAAGTACACAGCTTGGAGAAGAAGAAGCTTGAGAGACCACAACTCAAAGACTATTGAGGGGTATCAATAGAGAAGATTTACAAGGCTGAGTATGCCCTAAAAGCGAATAGGGATATATACAAGGCCGAGAGGAGGGGAGGGAAAAAAGTGCCTAGGTGGTCCTAAGTGTGTTTACACATATCACTACCAAAATATGGCAATAAAGATCAAAGGTAAAGCTTCTAGAAGACATTTGGTAAAGTTTTAGAACTATTCACCAAGGGCTGTCATCAATATTTTCAAGATGGATCTGACAAGGAAGGGGACCTTGAGTCACCATGGGGACTTCTGTAAAGAGTGCCACTAGGGTGTCAAAAAAGGCTTCTACTGCTAGTTTGTTCTCAGTTTTGATTTTTTCCTTATCTCTTCTCATGTACCTCTAGACTCATTCAAGTGCTTTCCTCTTGATCGCATCATTCATTAGGGAGTTTTTGTATGTACTCAATAGATGGAATCAAAAGGGCTTCAATCTCTAGAGGACTCTCTTGCCAACATTTCTTCTACTTCCTTCTTTTCAACATCTTTGAATTCAGCTTTTACTCCACTAGGAAGAGGAAAATATTCAGTTCTAAAGGTATTAAAAATCATTCTTCTGAGAATCCTGGATGAAAAACAGTAACTTGGCAGACCATCCTCAACTATTGGAGCTTTACCTCGATGCTTTTCAATGGGAGTTGACTTTAAACCGGCTCAACTGAGCAAGGATCAAGATCATGTCGAGTCCAAAGGGCATGAAGATCGAGACACGCAGTGCTTGCTAGCAGCAAAGATAGTGAGAGAGAGAGTGTGTAGAGTAGTCAGGAGAGTGAATACAATTTTTGGATACAATGACAAGTGTACCTCTTTAGGTTTTATATATATATATATATATATATGAAAATACAAGTGCTAAGGGTGGAGGGCTTTATTCCCAACAACCTCCCACCTAAAGACAATGTGCTTTAAGAGGAGAAAAGAATCAGCTAAGTCTAGGTATGTACAAAGCTGAAATACATATATCTATCCAACTCCCATCATCTATCGGCAATGAGCAAACTGCTCTGCTAGAAGACCCTTCGTGAGAAGGTCTACAAGATTATCATCTGTATGCACTTTAACAAGCTCAATGCTCTTACTGTCAAGTACATCTCTAATGAAGTGGTACTTCACCTGTATGTACTTCGTCTTTGCATGAAAGACGGGATTCCGTGCTAGCATGATAGCACTCTAACTATCACAATGGAGAACAAGTAACTCTGTAATGCCAAGCTCTCCCACCAAACATGAAAGCCATAAAGCCTCCTTGCATGCCTCAATGGCAGCCACATACTCTACCTTTGTAGTAGACAATGCAATATACTTTTGTAACCCAGAGATCCAAGAGATTGCTTCTCCTCTAAAGGTAAACACATACCCACAAGTGGACTTTCTACAATCCGCATGACCAACATAGTCTGCATCCGTAAAACCAACGACAGATGCCTTCTACTTTCCAAAACAGATGCACAACTCCTTTGTGCCATTCAAGTATCTCATAATACCTTTCGCTGCTTCCCAATACTTTTTACCAGGGTTTGCCATGTATCTGCTAACCACTCCCACTGCAAAGGCAATGTAAGGACGTGTAATAACCATCGCATACATCAAACTGCCAACAGCTAAAGCATATGGTATCTTAGCCATTTCAGCCGTCTCATCATTAGATGTAGAGCTGTCCTTTGCACTGAGTTTCACATATGGAGGCAATGAAACCTCAATTGTTCCCCCCCCCCCCCTCCATATTGAAACAATGCAACACCTTGGAGATATACTCCTGCTCAGATGGATAGAGTAATCCTTTTGACCTATCTCTGAGTATTCGCATGCCAAGAATGTGATTTGCATCACCAAGATCCTTCATGTCAAAGTTGCTATGAAGACTTTGCTTCAGTGAGTCTAGGGCATGAGTATCTCTGCCAGCAATCAGCATATCATTAACACGCAAAACCAAGATAATCAGGCTACCATCTGCTGCCTTCTTGGTGTACAAGTAGTGATCCACTTGACTTCTATGGAAACCTTGAGATTGCATAAATGTATTAAACTTATAATACCATTCTCTTGGTTCTTGTTTCAGCCCAAACAAACTTCTTTTGAGTTTACATACCATCTTCTCTTCCCCTTTTTCCACAAACCCTTCAGGTTGCTACATATATATATCTTCATGCAAATCACCATGTAAGAATGCAATCTTTACATCCATATGTATGAGCTCCATATCTTCAGCTGCAACCAAGTCCAAAATGGTTCTCAAGGTAGTCATCTTCACTACAGGAGAGAATATCTCATCAAAGTCAATTTCATATTCTTGCTTGTACCCCTTCGCAACCAATCTTGCTTTGTACTTTGGTGAGAAACTAGAAGTGACCTTCATCTTGTAAACCCATTTGCATGGAAGTGTTTTCTGGCCTTTAGGCAACTGCACCAAGTTCCAAGTGCCATTTTTCTCAAGAAATTCCATTTCTGACAACATGGCTTTATACTATTTCTTGCTATCCTGTCTATCCATTGCTTCCTTGAAGCAAGACGGTTCACCACAGTCCGTCAACATGACATAATCAGCCACATTGTTTGCACCAGGAATGAATCTATCAAGTTGTCCAATAGCCCTAGATGATCTCCTAACTCCTACAGCCCCAAAATTCTATGCCTTCATCATCAATACTTACGTTTTGCAATTCGATCAAATTTCAAGCTGCATTGACTGCATTTAATGAGGCTGCCTCCTGTGTTTTGATTCTCAGTATCTGTATTTTCAAGTTTTGCATCTTTTGTAGGCTAGGCAATAGTATTTACAGGTTGTTTACGATGTTTGGCCCTTTTCTAGCTGGTTTTGGTTGATTTCACCTTGTCTGATCAGATTTCCTCCTCTCGCAACAAGCGTTTTGTGATCAGTTGTCTCTACATTGCATGTGAACTCATGCCAAGTACAATCTATTTTGTGTTTTAGCATTGTGTTTTGGTTGTACTCTCTCTCTCTCTCTCTCCAAATGGCACCCCCCTTCTATTCAATTGATGATAAACTTCATGGTCTTGATTACCTAACATGTAGTGCTGTTATGAAAGCATGGTCTATGCAAAAGCAATTATGATACATGGTTTCAAGCACTATTCAGCAACCCTAGTCGTAGACCACAATAAATATGAGAAAGTTGTGCTTCCATGGGATTCAAATTATGCTCATGCATATTTTTCTCTTCTTTGATGCGTTTCTAAAGAGGTTCTGCCACAACGATTACATCCTACAAGATAGCTTCATTGGTGTGAGAGAAACTCCAAATGTTGTACGAGGCTTCATCAACTCTGCATGCAATGGCCCTCTATCCAATCTTCCTTACTTCATGTTACATAGGTACAAGATCAACTTCGACACATGCCATCCACACTTCCAGAGACTCATCTTGTGGAAACCCTACTCTATAAGCTTCCTCTGAAGTTTGATGGTGTCAAAAATGCTTTGCAGACCTAGACATCATCGATGCCAATTAGTTTCACTTATATGACCTCGATGCTACTTGAGCATGAAGCATCCTTGAGGTTACAAGGGAGGTTTCTTTCTCAATATGATAGGCATGATGGAACATTTGCAATTTCAAAGAGGAGTGACAGGAAGAAGAAGCCAAAGGCCAAGTGCTATCACCACAATAAGAAGAGACATTTGTGCAATGACTCATTGTTGTATATGATTGTCTCACAACTAGATATATGAATTAATTTTCCGAGCATACTTCTAAGTTTTCTCTTTGCAGTGTTTTTGGGTTCTTCAATTTCTCTCTTTTCTTGCAGTCTCTCGTGCTGTGCAACCTATTACAGCAATCTTCTACGCTTCCATCACTACACCCACTTCAGACATTGCCAACAATTTTCGGATTATTTTTATATATTATGTTCTAATTATTCTAGCTGAAATTTTTCAATAAGCGCTTGACGATAGCATGAACAAATATTTCAAGAGCCCAGCCCATCACAATTGAATTTGGGGCTCGATTTGACTGAGCAAGGGTCAATTGAAGGCCAATCCCCTGTCAAATTACGGGGCAAATTGGTTTCATAGCTTGCTGGTCATTTATGACAGCAAGAGGCATTGGATTTCGAGGAGATGGGAGCAATCCCAGTGTACTTTTTCCAATCGCAATACAAGTCTATCAAATTAAGAGGCAAATTGGTTTCAAGGCTTGTTGGTCATTTATTGGAGCAATCTCAGTGTTCTTTTTCCAATTGCAATACAAGTTAAAGAAATGCTGCAAGGGGAGCTAGTTTTAGTGCTGTCCAAAATTAATTTGGTAACACTTGTATTTCAATTTATGTGAATTTATTGCTTGCTGTAATTAGTTTATAATCAGGTCATTTACCACCCTTTCAGAGAAGGGAAGCTAGTTTCAATCTACCTTCTAGTAATGGGAGTCCCTAAAGACATAAATCGCATAACCATAAAAGCACCTAAAGCGTCATCGTTGAAGTAGAGGTAAACATGTTCATTCTATGGTCTCGTGTAGTTCTTACGCCAATTGCATGTGTTTCAGTTTGAAACTAACCCCTACACGAGCCGAGACTTCGATAGTTTGGCGCTTTTGCATTGGTTGCTCCTCATTGGTTGAGCTTCACACCTCGGACCAACATGGAGGCTTCTTCTCACAAGACCGAGTTACAAACTTTGAGGCTACCATGAAGGCCATTCATTTCACGAGTTTTTAGCTCCACATGTGCTTCATTCTTTCTTCTTTGGGTGCTTCTCCTCCTCCCTTCAACATCAACCTGTTGAGGTGAGAGGAGGTGCTTACGTCACCTTCCACCATCCCATGGTGAGAGAGGGAGATATCCTTCTCTTGGTGCTTACAAGATCTAGGTCCTTCTATCCATTTACTCATACCTTTGAATCATGATCCTTTTGCATCTTGACAATCATGCTTGTAAAAGGACGCTTAGGCAAGTGAACAATTCCCCTATGAGGCACTACTCAAGTAATGCCACTAACTTGTGCATAGCATTCTATTTGAGCATAACACTTTGCATCACCCATGCATTGGCATTTTGTTAATGTCATACGAAGCAGTTTGGATGGGGGAAAACCACCATTTGTAGACACACATCCGAGGATGAAAACTCTTGCACTGCATACACATGTTCCTCTTTTACCTCGTCAAAGGAGTGGTTGAGTTGGATCTACCATTATCACAATACCTCAAACTGTGGTAGTCTATAGTGGTAGATAATTATGGCAGCTATAACCTCCCTCACTATACCTTGTCACCTAGCCTTGCCTTACATTCATTCTCTTTATGAAGGATGCTCAATTTCCCCTCTTACTGTCATCAACAGCCATTCTTTTCATTTAAAGACCCTTTAAAAAGGGCTCCTTGAAACAAGATATCCATCACCTCTATGGTTATGGTAGGCTGGTGGGACCTAGGTAGCCAATATGTACCCATTGGTCGATACCCTAGCTGCTTTGGTTGGACATTTCACTTATAAAATAGAGGAGATGTGACTTACACACCCTATCAAGCACCGTCCTATTTGGACTTGAGAGGGAGTGTTGAGCAATTAATATTAGGGTTCACACTCACTCATAATTACATTCCATTAACAACTAATGTAGTCCCTCTAAAATAGCCCCAAAAAGCAATTAATACAAAATTACCAAAAATAAAAAGGCTTATTTTTTACAGTAGGATAAATGCACCCCCAATCCTCTATAAATGGGAATCTTGTGCTTCTGCATCCTCAATCCCTCATTCCAACCAGCTATCCTCAACACTCTTAGTCTACCACTACTGCCCGCACCCCTTCCGAAGGACATTGTCACTTCATGGAGATTCTATGAGTGGTGACCTGCTGCCTACACCTTTCCAGCCAAGCAACCTGTTTTGGAGAGCTTTCTCTAGCCACCCACCATTTGCCACACTTGCAGCAGCTGCCTTCATCATAGGACTAGCATATTGCTGCTGATGGTCATTTCAAAGCTATTGTACCTGTATTTACAACCACAACAGGCTGCCTGCTGGTCTAGTTTTCAGCTACTGCCATTATCTACCCTAGGAAATCTGTGTTTTGCTGCCATACAGCTGCCTACACTGCCTACTACTAACTCAATCGTCTGTTAGCTTTATCCCCATGTGTGAACACGCATTTTTGCGTGTAAAAGTGCATGTTTAGGTATGAACACCTTTTACACCACTTAATATTAAATAAGGATCAAAGGTGTAAGTGGATACCTTAGCTTATATATTCAGACCCTATCACTTGTACTTTCATCTCACACATCTCATCTATCACTATCAATCTATCTTTCAGTTTGTGTGCTTGCAAGAGCTCTCTCTCTCTTTTTTTTTTTTTCGTAAAGAGCTCTCTCTCTCTCTCTCTCATAAAGTTCCATCCACCACAAGCTGCTGGACCCGCTCCATACCCAACAGTGGTTTCAAAGCCGGTTCTGCTTGCCACTATCCCTCACCTGTTGTTCATGGTGCTTCAGCTGCTATAGTAGGAGGAGGAGGAGGAGGAGGAGAAGCACCTGCCTTGACTACCAAGTCCCGCAGCCACATGTTCAACTACACGCTCTCCACGTGTGATCTTCTTCCCATCTCTACTCTACTGTGACCAAGCATGCTCCACGTGGCATCCCAAGTCTACCCACATTGATATTCAAATCTGTTAAATGACTCTACTCCATCCATTGCCTACCTGTCCATTTCAAAGCATTGTAACCAATCACCAAGTACACCACTACCTTCAATTTGTTCAACACCCTGTACCACGTTGCCTTCAAGTCTGTCCTGGTCAACAACTTGACAAATGACTTGTCACATCTCAATCTACAAGTCGTCTCCTTCCCAAACGCTAGCAACCTACCACAATTCCTGCTTGGCGCCACATGACTTCGTCATCCATGTTCAACCCGTCGAATTAAATTTCAAAAATTAATCAAAAATTTAAAAAATATTACATTTAAAAATAAAAATAGAAAAATGTGAGTGAAATTACACTGGCCAAGATCACGCATGTACTAAGACCTTTCCATCGCTTATTAAATAATTGTGTGGAATTCTCTACCTAGATATTAATCCAAAATGAGTTGTATTTCTTTTTTATTTTATTTCCTTCTAATTCACAAATGAGCTATATTACTAGGGGATTTGTAACCACTTTATGCAGGACCTCTGAGTTGATCCCGAAAGCTATACTCATGTATTCGGCCCCTAGTCATGTGCCCAGTGCATCTAAGCCATGCTTACTCTTGATCAATCTCTAAGCCATGCATACGCACCTTTGAACCATGTCTTACTTTAGGTCCTTGAGCTTCTCAATAGACCATGTCATGACTTATCTCATGTTGTCCCTCTCTCATTTATATATCTCTTTTTCTAGAATCATTGTACAAGATTAGACACTACCTCTTCAAGATAAGGCCTTTTCTGTTCCCCTTTCATATGTTTCGTGTCACGGGTTCAATCTCACCCACTCACCCATGACTAGAAGGGGGTTTGTTAGCTTTATCCTCATGTGTGAACACATATTATTGTGCGTAAAAGTGTGTTTAAGTGTGAACATCTTTTTCACCACTTAGAACTCAATAAGAGTCAAAGGTGTAGGTGGATACGTTAGCCCATATATTCAAGCCCTATCACTTGTACTTTCATCTTACATATCTCATCTATCACTATTGATCTGTCATTCAATTTGTGTACTTGCGACTCTCTCTCTCTCTCTCTCTCTCTCTCTCTCTCTCTCTCTCCACATGAAGTTCTATCATAGCTTGCTAGTATATCTCTTTTTCTAGAATCATTGTACAAGATTAGACACTACCTCTTCAAGATAAGGCCTTTTCTGTTCCCCTTTCATATGTTTCGTGTCACGGGTTCAATCTCACCCACTCACCCATGACTAGAAGGGGGTTTGTTAGCTTTATCCTCATGTGTGAACACATATTATTGTGCGTAAAAGTGTGTTTAAGTGTGAACATCTTTTTCACCACTTAGAACTCAATAAGAGTCAAAGGTGTAGGTGGATACGTTAGCCCATATATTCAAGCCCTATCACTTGTACTTTCATCTTACATATCTCATCTATCACTATTGATCTGTCATTCAATTTGTGTACTTGCGACTCTCTCTCTCTCTCTCTCTCTCTCTCTCTCTCTCTCTCTCTCTCTCTCTCCACATGAAGTTCTATCATAGCTTGCTAGACACGTGCACTCCATATCCAACATCATTATCAAACTTCATTAGACAGCATGTAAAGGCTGCTGAATATTATCAAAATCCAATGCATCACCCCAGAGATCTTTGCTATAAAAACCCTAAATTTCTACAAACATTACGATTTGACAGTCACCTTGGGACCGTGCCAATTGGTGAAGGTATCATACACTAAATTTAGCACCTGAAATTTATATAATTGTCAAGGAATTTAGATGCCAACCCATTCATTGTAAATCGGAGCATCATTTGGCCAGTTGGTGGTTCCATTTGTGCAAGTCCTAGGTAAAGAATCAAGGGGCAATTGGCCCAAATTGATTGCTGATTGTTGCTACAACACGAGGCTTTTGGAATAACAAACGAGATCGTAAATCTCAACTTGTACTCATTCCATTAGCAATCAAGTTAAAGAAATACCAAAAGAGTCACCATTTTTGGGGCCAACAAGGTGTCCAATGTCCAAGATTATTATTAACATAATTTGTGCATTTCAAGTTATATTCATTTGCTAATTGTTGTAATTAAGTGCTTAATCAGGGAATTACCACCCTTTCCAAGAAGAAAGGCTTGTTTTATCAACAGCCCTTGAGTTTGGTGATTTCAGCCTTGTTCCCACGAGATACTGCTGCATTTCGGTATTTTTAGCAAGCCACCCTATTGGTCTTGAGCTTCCAAAGCACACTTCAATTGATAGTTATCACCTTCTTCCTCTTTGACAATTTTCAAACTTAATGCTTCATTCCATAGACCTAACAATGACGGCTATGAATAAATGTAACAAAATATAAGCATCCCACAATCGATGGTATATGCGTGGGACAACAAAATTCACTATAAACAAGTTGCAATTTCTAATCAACTCACATAGATGCAACGGAAGATCAAGTATCGTATCTTTGTTGTTAAGACAAGACAATTCGCCATAGTTTAGATGACTCAATCGAGCATGCCACAACTCAGTGTCATCAACCACCTCTGCATCAACTACTAATCCTCTGATGTTCTCCTCTCACATGAACGATGGAATCCAAGAAATAGAGTCGATTCTAAATTTATATGACATGTCTATGATCACAATAGCATCCCCATCACTACAATCATGCACACAACATCTGTCCGTATGAAACTAAACCACAAAACCAACACAAGCAATGGCTAAAATTATAGGCAAAATCTCTTCATTCCAAGCATATACGAGACATCCTTAAGCATAATTGTATCACCATTTACTATAATAACAAGAATTTCACCCATGTGTTTGATTGCATAAGAAACATTATTGGCACAAATGATAGACCCCCCTTTGGGTACATCCCACAATGAGACAAACAGCCCAAAAAGTGAGGTAATGAGCTTTGAAGCACCATTGTCAAAATACCATATCTTTTTGGCTTCAGCCACTAATAGAAACCACATGTTCAACGAAGGATCATATGAGCATCTAACAAATGTATACATAGGTTGGGCATGTATCCAAGCAAGCCATAAGTCCTTCTACATCCTTCACATTGGCTGTATTTTTAGCAACAATCATGCTCAAATCCCCTCGTTGGACCAGGTGTTCCGAATGCTCATCAATTGCATACTCAAATTGTTATGCGCCTTTCACCAAGCTGTAAACATCGTCATTTAATGCTACAACAAAGGGGTAGGAGTAAGACAAGATAGATTTTGAGCATGAGGGCTCAACCCTTTTCTACCTCAGAGTCTCTACATACTCATTTCTAGTGATAAGGTACCTCAATCTTGGAGGAATCCCTTTGATCTAAGGAGGATCTTGGTTTTGGGGAGAAGATTGTGGGTACCATTCCCTCAGAGCCTCCATGGAGGGGAATACCGGTCCTAAAGAGATAGGCTCTAAGGAGAGGCTTGCATTTGAGGAGGAGACTATCCTTGATCTTGGACGAATCCCTTTGATCTAAGGAGGGTCTTACATTTGGGGAGAAGATTGTGGGTACCATTCCCTCAGAGCCTCCATGGCGGGGAATATCGGTGCTAAAGAGATAGGCTCTAAGGGGACTTTGATGAAGATGGCTGGGACATCTCTTCCTGCGTTCTAACATGCTCTTGAGTACTAAGCTTTCTTTCAAGGCTCCGATGCCAATGCAAGCAACTAGCTCTAATACCCTATAAAGAAATGTTAAGCATAGCACATACAATGAAACACAATATGTAGAATGCTCAAATGAAGAGTGAATGATTATGAATGACTATGACACAAGAAGGGCCTCAAGCATTGGTGTCTTGAGAATTGTGAATGAGGTGAGCTAAGAGTGGTATCATAGATGCCAAGAATAGCTCCAAGAGTGTCATAGAAATGCAGCAGTCCACTAAGGCTGATGATGATGTGGACAGCAGCAAAGGGAGCAAAACACGGTCCACAAGAGCAGTCTGATGTCGAGAATCACTCAGGTCAGCAAAAACACAAATAACAGGCTTGAAACAACAGCTCTATATATGCAGCAATGATGGCGATGACATCAGCAGGATGTTAAGAAGGCTACTAGGGTTTGCCCTGAGGACACATAGAGTGTACGACCACGATAGAAACACAAAGACACAGACACAGTCACAAAGGGCAAACCTCAAACCCTAAATGCAAAACTCAAAACTCAAACCCTAAATGCAAAACTCAAAACTCAAACACAAATAGAAAAAGGGAGAGAGAGAACACAACTCTGAAGTGAATGAATGCTGTAAATGAATGTAAGAGTATACAGTGTGCTCAAGGGCAGAGCAATGTCGGAGTGTGACGTCCACCAAAGACGGATCCCAAGTCTGTGACCACTAGTCGGAGTGTAGGAGTGCTGAATAGTGAATGGCAGCAAGCTGGTCACCAAAACGCAGTAGTCTGGAGGCTGGAAACTGGTAAACGCAGCATGTACCACCGATCGGGGGCTGGAAATTGTGCACAGTCTGCTGTAAACAACAGGCTGAAACAGTGTTTGAGAGTGTTAGGGCCTGCAATGCTGAAAACGCAGGCTGGTTGACCCTGGAGATAATGGATAGCAAGTTGAACAGCAGTCTAGGACAGTTTGGAGCAGTTGCCAGCAGCTGAGAGCTGTCGCCTACAGCAATGGACAGGCTGAAGAAGATGTGGCTGCAGTCGATAATGGCTGGACAGCAGATGGGGGCGGCCTGCAGGCTGGAAACTGGGTGCCAACAGCACAGAGTGTGTGGGCTGGTGTAACCTGCAAAACAAGGATGATAGCTGAATGGGGGCAGCCTGTCTATTTATAGATGTGCAAGGGCGCCCCAAAAATTAGGGTTTCCACTAAACTTTCTCGAACCGCTCCCCGTTAGGGTTTTACTCTAGAAGAGCATTTTTAGTGTGTTTTGGGGCTGTTTAAGAGGCTAATCAGCAAGTAATGCATATTTTAGCTCAACACAGGATGGCCAATCACAAACAGAAAATGCAGCGTGATAATCTGAAACTGCAGGTGTGACAAGTCGAAATGATGACCAGCAGGCAAGCAACGGGTGATGTGTGAAGGCAACAAGCTGGGCAACAACATCAGTCCTCTGGCTATTGGCAGTGTCCTCTAGCAAGGCAGCACCCAGCTGATGGCAATGGCTGATGTGCAGGGTAGCAGCAGCTCTAGACAGGATATGGGCAGTAGTGGAGATGATAGATTGCTGGAGGCTGAAGGTTGAATGATGAATGATCGGGGATTGGATGTGAATGCCATAATATGTTCTATTTATAGAGGATTTTTGGGCATTTGTCCTACTTTTCAAAAATAATGCCGTTTATAATTGGTAACCAACATTAATTGCTTTTTGAGGCTGTTTGAAGGAGAGTAAAATTGGCATCAACGTTAATTGCTTTTTGAGGCTGTTTGAAGGAGAGTAAAATTGGCATCAAGGCACACTAATTTTTTAGTGCATTCCTAAATTTTAGTAGCTCAACAACACTAACAAGAGATCCCTAGATGATCGTCCTATTTCTTCCACAACATGAGTCTTGTAGGCTGTGCAAATACATATGCAAATGCCCTACTTACTATGAGATACGAAGGTGCTACCATTGCCTTTTCCATGAGGTATTTCGCTACCTTTGCCCCTTCTCCAACCAAAGATGCATGAACCTCAATCTTTAAGAGGTTTGCAAACACCATGACTCATCAATCTGACCTAAAGTAAAAACTATGGGTGCACCACACAAAAAACAATAGACAGTCGCGGACTTCTTAATCAAGGCCACATCACTAGTAATACAAGCCTCGCTATCTCCACTAGCCCCACTACATAGAGGGCAGTGCAAGGTGAGTCATGACTATGGAAAGAGCCACATAGTTGTGTAAAGCTCCGTGATCTTGGCATGTCCCCCTATCACACACAAGATCATCTAATGATTCAAGCTATCATATCCCATCACCATCACACATTCTCATAAATCTTCACCTCAAGGGATGCCATCATTGATGTACTAATGTCCCTCCATTGCATCTTTCCTACGGTAGGGGTGCTAAGAGCTCCTATACACATATTTTTCATATTGTTTATTTGTCAATCCATGACAAGACATAGCATGAATTAGTTGTCATATGACATTTTGGTCTCTAGTAGACATTAAATAACTTCCCCCTATTCCCTAATTGAGAAGCACGAAGTGTAAAATACTGTACACATCCCTAAATTTGCATCTTCAAGAAAAGCAATGAGGTCACAAAAATTGATAGCGCAAGTCAAAAATCTTCGAGCCAGAATTGACGCATAGAAAAAATCAAGCAAGGGACGATTGTATAGTCTCAACCAGAGACAAGGCTAATAGAAAATTATGCAAGAGGAGGGGAAATTAACCATCCAAAAAAGCTTTCATATTGAGACACGTCAACTTATATAACAAACACAATGTCACAACAATAACAACTAGAACAAAAAACGGCCATACTATTGAGGAGCCAATGTTACAACAATAACAACTAGAACAAAAAACAACCATAGTGTTGAGGAGCCAATCCATCCAAAACAACATTCAAAAGAGTACACTGAAAGTAATGAGATTCCAAAAAATACATTAATTAGAATTGGATCCCAATGATCCGCAAACAATGGAAGAAAAACCATATTGTCGATGCAACATCACACCAAGAGAAGAGAGAAAAATGAGGACCACCACGCTTTTCTAGATCATTCTCGTGTTAGTTAAAGCCTTTTAGAACAATTGAGTGAGCGCTTCCACAATCAATTAAAATATGGAAAGGTGAACCTTTCTAAGTTGTAGGAATTTGAATGATTGAAAACTAACCACCTACTCCCTAACTGTCTACCACAACATGGACAAGCCCCTTTCCACCTCTTCTTGGAGAGCAAGGTCCCCTTTTTCATAGTTCAAAGCACAATTATGGGCTCTTGCAACTCAATTCAATCTGCATCCATGACCACAATTATTGAAATTATCCCTTCTAGCATTGAAGGCAACTCCCCAACAAAATATGTTTATTCCTTATGCAAAAAGCTGCAAACTAAAGGAACCGCCTTCACAAATTCTTAGAGAGTGGGAAAGGATTCCAATAGCGAAATAGCCCTCACTTTGAAACTCGTGAGCATAGGCTAGACTTACATTGGAGTTCTATGAGGAGCCAAATAGGAGAAAAGACACCATTTTCTATTCACAAGGACATGCAAGGTCTAGAGAGGGGACTCCCAACAAGCTACACGGGGGAGTTAACACGCAAATGAACCCCTCGTTGTGCCATATTGAGGACATATTACCATTGAGCTCTCACATCCAAGTGTAAAAAAACCTTCCATCCTACTTGCCATTGAACTTGGAATCAGAAGCTTCTTTGGTCATACTAGTTTGTTCCTTCTCAATCAATGAAATCTAAACCACATCTTAGAGATTGAGCCCACAAGAATGCCCCCACTAGGAGTCAAGCTTGCTTGTGAAAAAAGATAAAGTGAGAGGAAGCATGTAAGAGAAAAGAACCATGTGAGAGGGTGGAAGAGTGCTCTTAATCCTCCCACAAACCTCTATACTCGATTAATGCACAACAACCACCTTTTCTATCCAGCTTACTCGGTGCTTGAACCACATTAGACACCTCCAAACTCAAAACACCACCATTGGAAGAAGGGATCATTTTGACAAAAACTGGAACCATCCCATGCTCAAGGTGTTCCACTCGATGACAACCAGTGTTGACAACCTCCCCCTGAGGCTGAGAAACAGTCACTCTAGATGAAGTCATTTACCTTTGTAGAAGAGTGAGGATTGGCAGTGAGCTGCTATTGACGTATCACCTCCATACACTCTTTGTATAAGGCCACCGTAATGAAGAAGAAACTATTGCATTGTGGTTTGTACAAAAGAGAAAAAACTGGAATCCGCTTACCTTTGCCTCAGCTCCAAAGCTTTATATTGCCGTAGGAATAGAGATGAAGGCAAAAACCCTTTCACCTGGCTTGTGATGGCATTTAGGTGGGTCTGGCCAAAGAGTGGTTGGTGCAACCATTAGATATATGGACCCTTGCAAAAAAATTTAAAGTTCCGCCCAGTCAGTTCACCTTTGTTGGTCTTACACCAAGTTCACCTTTGCCTATAAGCTTTTAGGTCTTTGCTCCTTCACCCAATTGTCAGGGCCACTGATACCAGTTATAAAACACAAATCTCCGAAACCCAAGCTTGGCAGACAAGACGTCACAGTTCTGTGCATTGTCAATCCAAAAAAGGGCATGCTTTGAAGCCCTTAAACTAGAAAAAAGGTTGCAAGACACTATACATATTCTGACATGTTGGAATGAACTCTGCCACACAGAAGTGCTGCAACAGAAAATGTGGATCTGCACATCTATGCCTCCCTAGTAGAGCAGAGCTTCGGCTTCTTGGATGGCAGAATGAAATAACAAAAGCATGGATGTTGCAACTTGACACCTGCTACATGACAGTGCAGGCAAATTCTGTGGCCAGCGTCTCAGCCAGCTTCCCAATTACCTATGCGCTATGAGTGTAACAATTCTATTCTCTGGACCCACATCCTGCAGTTGATTTGAACATAGTGCTGTGTGGAGAAGACGTATCTAAACTTGAAGTAGTTTGTTTGCTGTTAAATTGAAATCTGCAAGCAACTCAGACCACAGGTTATCAAAATCCCCAATGTTCCAACAAACATTAACCGACTTCATTGTGAAATTATGACTAATGGGGTGGGCAGGGGAGGCAGAAAAGTAGAAGATGAGGTGGTGTTAAGGGAGAAGATCCTTCACCTTTTGAATTCGCCCTCTGAAGCCTCAATGATTGTTTGCTGGAGCACCGGAAATGCGCCTGCTACTGGACTCCTGCCCCCTGCTGAAAGAAGTACCAAACATGGCAAATCAGAATGAAAAATGGGAGCCTCCTATGGTGCTAAGGCCCTGTTTCTATCCATCCTGTCAAAACGGAGACACTATAATGAGCAAGATACGAAAGATTAGGAGAGATTTCGGTTAGTCTAGAGTCATCGCCAGAGCTCGAGCAGGAGAATGGGATTGAGTCCCTTAAGCAACCGCAATAAAAACAGCTCAGAGCATCTCCATGAATGAGAGTTACAGTGAACGCGTGGTACCGTTTCAGAAGAGCAGCAGGGGGAACGGACCAGGGCTCGCAGGCCGTTCACATGGAGGGGGCGGCAGTGAGGAACGGTAGAGCTGGGATGCGGAGGCAGTGGGCCGATGATGAAGTCGTAAGACTCCGGTGAACTTTTTGTAGAGCTCCTTCTACCGTGGTACTATGCGAATGAATGTGTGTGTTTTTGTGAGAGAGAGAGCCCTCTTCCTCCCACCTATTTGTGTGCGTGTATATATAGATGGTCTTAGAGTTCAATTCTTATATTCATATGGCCATTTTGTATAGGAATATAAAAGGGGAGATTTGGACTCAAGTCAATGGGTTAATAAATCAAGTAGCTTATCATTAGTATAGTATAGCCATTAGATTACAAGAGACACGTGCGCACACAAAGAGAGAGAGAGAGAGAGAGAGAGTGTGTGTGTGTGTGTGTGGCAGAGTTGGTTAGGTTTAATGCGTGGAGACTAGAAAGTCTTGAGTTCAACTCTTACATTCCATTGTCATTTGGTATATGTGTTAAAAAAAGAGAGATTTGAATTGGTCGAGTTGCAACTCAGACATTATCATTTAGTATAAGAATTAGAAAAGGAGATTTGAACTCAGACTAGCAAGTTGCTAAAATAAGTGGCTTACCACTAGGGTAGGCACCTCTGTGTGTGTGTGTGTGTGTGTGTGTGTTAGATTTCGTTTTAATGCATAATTTGGTTATTATTGACTAGTCTTTTTCCCTATGTCTCACCTATGTGGGTAGACCTTCTATGGCATTGGCAAAAATTCCCTCCCCCCAAGCCCAGGCCATTCAATCGAGATTTGAACTTCAGAGTGCATGTAACCCTCACCATGCTCCCACCGACTAAGCTAATGCTTAAGGATTTTGTGAGAGAGAAATAAAGAGAGAGTTCGTGTGAATGTGTGAGACAATGCTAATCATAAGGAGTTGAGACTTGCCAAAATCTACAAAAATTAAAAGTCGAGTGGGAATGCTACATTAAGAATATATGTTGATTTGTTTAATGTGAACATGATAAATTAGATAAGAAGAGTACATATTTATAACATCCTTAAGAACATAAGTTAAGGACGAGTCATGTTGGAATGCTACTAAGAACATAAGTTGAGAAGTTTTTCTCTATTTACCAAGGGCGAACATCTTGGTAGGCCGAAAGCAAAAGCCAAGAATGAACACTTAGGCTTTTATAGGCAAGCCAAAAGCCCATTAGAGCATAAGACATTCATCTTCAAATATCCCATTTTCCTATCAATGAGATGTAGGCACATAAGCTTATATGTTCATCTTCAAATAGCTTAGATCATCTTACTACTATATTATTTTCAATATAGGTTCGGAATGCCGCGAACCTCCAGCGGGCTTCCCGAACCTACCCCATTTTTCAAAACGCCCTCCCCTCCCCCTCTTTCTCACGTATAATCTCTCATTTTCTCTTCCCCCTCCCTTTTTTCATTAAAGCCTCCCCTTCCCCCCCCCCCCCCCTTCCCTTTTTTAAATCAAAACCCCCTCCTTTCTCTCTCTCTCTCACTTATAATCTCTCTTTCTTTTCCCCCTCCCCTTTTTAATTAAATTCCTCCCCCCTCTCTCTCTCACGTAAGGCCTAGATTCTCTCTCTCTCTCTCTCTCTCTCTCTCTCTCTCTCTCTCTCTCTCTCACACATTTAAATCAAAAGTTTCTCTCTCTTTGTCTCTCTCACAGTTAGATTAAACTTTTTAATTTAAATTTTTCTTTCAATTAA